>NC_088401.1:57104490-57404490 GCF_034236695.1 Oncorhynchus nerka
TTACTCAAGTAAAAGTGAAAGTTACCCAGTGAAATACTACTTGAGTAAAAGTCTAAACATATTTGGTTATTTATTATACTTAAGTATCAAAAGCAGAAGTACACATCATTTCACATTCCTTATATTAAGCAAACCACACGGCATGATTGTCTTGTTTTTTAAATGTACGGATAGCCAGGGGCACTCTCCAAAACTCAGACATCATTTACAAACTAAGCATTTGTACTTACTGAGTGAGTCTGCCAGATAAGAGGCAGTAGGGATGACCAGGGATGTTCTCTTGATAAGTGCGTGAATTGGAACATTTTCCTGTCTTCCTAAGCACTCAAAATGTAACAAGTACTTTTGGGTGTCAGGGAAAATGTATGGAGTAAAAAGTACATTATTTTCTGTAGGAATGTAGTGAAGTAAAAGTTGTCAAAAATATAAATAGTAAAGTATAGATACCCCCAAAAATGACTTAAGTAGTACTTTAAAGTATTTTTACATTACTGCTTTGTTTTTTGAATGAGAACTGAAAGTAAAGTGTTTTCCCTGACATGTTGTCCTGTTGTCCAGCCCGTGGAGGTTGGTAAACCCAACTAGAGAGAGCGGGAGAGAGCCAAATTGATTCACGCGATGAGTCACAATAATCAAATACATGGCCTCACTTGTTATAACTAAAGAGAATTCGTTTTAAAAATGCTCTGTAATAATATCCATTTCATAACGCTTTGTAATAGGCTACCACACATTTTCAAACCTCTGACCTACACAGCCTTGTCCAGAGCTGAGTAAATATCAGGTAGAAGTTAGTTACAGCATTGCATCATTCAGCTGTATCCTAGCTAGGATAGGGTTGTACAGTAGTCTTTCAGTTGAGTGTCAACCGGTCTTTCAGCCATGTGTTGAATTCATTTGTTGAATGGTGAAGTTAAATCAAAGGCAAGGGGATAGAATTTAGACGTTTTATTTTTGAGTAGTGCACCATCAAGAAAAGGTCTGCATTTCCTACACCACGACAGTCACCCTTCTCCTCTTTCTAACGACGAACGACCCACTCAAGACCAAGGGGAAGGAAGGAGTGATAACAGCACGTGGGGGGAAAAAGAGGTGGGAAATCTTGTGAGGTGAGAGATAGGCAGAGGAGGGAAAGTAAGAGACAGACATGTATAACTCAGTTTGCACACACGGAGATACATCTCATTCTTATCTAATATAGCACATTGAGCTTTTCCAGGCTTTTTGTCTGTAGTCCTACCGGTATGTGTGTGGAGGGGATTCCCTGGAAGTCCAATTCATGTGACAGTGCTGTAGATACTAGGTCCTATACTTATCTGATACATACCATCATTCAATCAAATGTATTTATAAAACCCTTCTTACATCAGCGGATATCTCAAAGTGCTGTACAGAAACCCAGCCTAAAACCCCAAACAGCAAGCAATGCAGGTGTAGAAGCACGGTGGCTAGGAAAAACTCCCTAGAAAGGTCAGAACCTAGGAAGAAACCTAGAGAGGAACCAGGCTATGAGGGGTGGCCAGTCCTCTTCTGGCTGTGCCGGGTGGAGATTGCAACAGATCATGGCCAAGATGTTTAAACGTTCATGGATTACCTGCAGGGTCAGATAATAATAATCACAGTGGCTGTAGAGGGTGCAACACATCAGCACCTCAGGAGTAAATGTCAGTTGGCTTTTCATAGACGATCATTCAGAGTTACAGACAGCAGGTAGGGTAGAGAGAGGGTCCAAAACAGCAGGTCCGGGACAAGGTAGCACATCCAGTGAACAGGTCAGGGTTCCATAGCCACAGGCAGAACAGTTTAAACTGGAGCAGCAGCATGACCAGGTGGACTGAGGACAGCAAGGAGTCATCAGGCCAGGTAGTCCTGAGGCATGGTCCTATAGGACTCAGGTCCTCCGAGAGAAGAGAGAGAGAGAGAAAAAGAGAGAAAAAGAGAAAGAATTAGAGGGAGCATACTTAAATTCACACAGGACACCGGATGAGACAGGAGAAATACTCCAGATATAACAGACTGGCCCTAGCCCCCCGACACATAAACCAATACTGGAGGTTGAGACAGGAGGGGTCGGGAGGCACTGTGGCCCTGTCCGATGATAACCCCAGACAGGGCCAAACAGGCAGGATATAACCCCACCCACTTTGCAAAAGCACATCCCACACACCACTAGAGGGATATCAACAGACCACCAACCTACTACCCAATTTAAAGGCAATGCTACCAAATACTAATTGAGTTTATGTAAACTTCTGAACCACTGGGAATGTGATGAAAGAAATAAAAGCTGAAATAAATCATTCTCTCTACTATTATTCTGACATTTCTGAATAATAGTTCTGACCTTCCGCCTGGCTACTCCAACCTCGGCCAACAGCTCCGCCCCCCCCCCGCAGCTCCTCGCACAAGCCTCTCCAGGTTCTCCTTTACCCAAATCCAGATAGCAGATGTTCTGAAAGAGCTGCAAAACCTAGACCCGTACAAATCAGCTGGGCTTGACAATCTGGACCCTCTATTTCTGAAACTATCTGCCGCCATTGTCGCAACCCCTATTACCAGCCTGTTCAACCTCTCTTTCATATCGTCTGAGATCCCCAAGGATTGGAAAGCTGCCGCAGTCATCCCCCTCTTCAAAGGGGGAGACACCCTGGACCCAAACTGCTATAGACCTATATCCATCCTGCCCTGCCTATCTAAGGTCTTCGAAAGCCAAGTCAACAAACAGGTCACTGACCATCTCGAATCCCACCGTACCTTCTCCGCTGTGCAATCTGGTTTCGAGCCGGTCACGGGTGCACCTCAGCCACGCTCAAGGTACTAAACGATATCATAACCGCCATCGATAAAAGACAGTACTGTGCAGCCGTCTTCATCGACCTCGCCAAGGCTTTCGACTCTGTCAATCATCATATTCTTATCGGCAGACTCAATAGCCTCGGTTTCTCGGATGACTGCCTTGCCTGGTTCACCAATTACTTTGCAGACAGAGTTCAGTGTGTCAAATCGGAGGGCATGCTGTCCGGTCCTCTGGCAGTCTCTATGGGGTGCCACAGGGTTCAATTCTCGGGCCGACTCTTTTCTCTGTATATATCAATGATGTTGCTCTTGCTGCGGGCGATTCCCTGATCCACCTCTACGCAGACGACACCATTCTATATACTTTCGGCCCGTCATTGGACACTGTGCTATCTAACCTCCAAACGAGCTTCAATGCCATACAGCACTCCTTCCGTGGCCTCCAACTGCTCTTAAACGCGAGTAAAACCAAATGCATGCTTTTCAACCGATCGCTGCCTGCACCCGCATGCCCGACTAGCATCACCACCCTGGATGGTTCCGACCTTGAATATGTGGACATCTATAAGTACCTAGGTGTCTGGCTAGACTGCAAACTCTCCTTCCAGACTCACATCAAACATCTCCAATCGAAAATCAAATCAAGAGTCGGCTTTCTATTCCGCAACAAAGCCTCCTTCACTCACGCCGCCAAGCTTACCCTAGTAAAACTGACTATCCTACCGATCCTCGATTTCGGCGATGTCATCTACAAAATGGCTTCCAACACTCTACTCAGCAAACTGGATGCAGTCTATCATAGTGCCATCCGTTTTGTCACCAAAGCACCTTATACCACCCACCACTGCGACTTGTATGCTCTAGTCGGCTGGCCCTCGCTACATATTCGTCGCCAGACCCACTGGCTCCAGGTCATCTACAAGTCCATGCTAGGTAAAGCTCCGCCTTATCTCAGTTCACTGGTCACGATGGCAACACCCATCCGTAGCACACGCTCCAGCAGGTGTATCTCACTGATCATCCCTAAAGCCAACACCTCATTTGGCCGCCTTTCGTTCCAGTACTCTGCTGCCTGTGACTGGAACGAACTGCAAAAATCGCTGAAGTTGGAGACTTTTATCTCCCTCACCAACTTCAAACATCAGCTATCCGAGCAGCTAACCGATCGCTGCAGCTGTACATAGTCTATTGGTAAATAGCCCACCCATTTTCACCTACCTCATTCCCATACTGTTTTTATACTGTTTTTTTTAAATTGTATTTATTTATTTACTTTTCTGCTCTTTTGCACACCAATATCTCTACCTGTACATGACCATCTGATCATTTATCACCCCAGTGTTAATCTGCAAAATTGTATTATTCGCCTACCTCCTCATGCCTTTTGCACACATTGTATATAGACTGCCCATTTTTTTTCTACTGTGTTATTGACTTGTTAATTGTTTACTCCATGTGTAACTCTGTGTTATCTGTTCACACTGCTATGCTTTATCTTGGCCAGGTCGCAGTTGTAAATGAGAACTTGTTCTCAACTAGCCTACCTGGTTAAATAAAGGTGAAATAAATAAAAAATTCACATTCTTACAATAAAGTGGTGATTCTAACTGACCTAAAACAGGGAATTTTTACTAGGATTAAATGTCAGGAATTGTGAAAAACTTAAGTTCAAATGTATTTGGCTAAGGTGTATGTAAACTTCAGACTTCAGCTGTATGTACGGCAGGACCATTGTTGTTTGTGGAGTGTTATTGTCGCTGCCAGTCAATGTCTTCTATTCCCTCGTAATCACAGATAGAACACATTTACAGACATAAGTTGCTAAGTGCCTTTAAAGATGTTTCTCATTGTTGAGAGGGTTAAGGGAGCCGTGTGTGTGATTGTGTGTCCAGCATGGGGTGTCAGTTACAAGAGAAATACCCCTCTTCAGATACTTTCTTGGCACAAAGGAGTGCGCTGGACTATGCCTAATCCCATTACACACAGTCACACACACTCCCTCTCTTTCTTCCCCCACACACACCATTCTCCCTCTCAGCCATCTCTCAATAAAACACTCTCTGTATGTCCTTCAGACACACATGCCCAGACTACACAGTCACAGACAGGACCCCCTCATAAAGTCTGTTGAATGGATATCCTGTTCACATCTGTCAACCCCCCCCCCTCCCCCACTTAGGCTAACTCAAATCCACTGACACAGACACCACCCCTCACTCTTATATTTCCCACTTCCCCCTCTTTCACTGCACTGTCGTTTTCTCTCTCAGCTGCTCGCTTAGTCCTTTTTTACAAGTTTGTTAAGGCGATCATGACCGGACAGTTGGCTATTTGATATTAGCTTTTGGTCATGTCAGAGACTGAGGTCACCTGTCTTCTGTTGTGTGTGTATGTGTGTGGTAGAGGCAGACTGGTGTCTCCTCCTGGTTTGAACTAAAACTGCTATTTATTCTGAAAAGGGACAAGGGGGTTTGGTGGGTGATGTCCCATGACCTAGTTTGGTCAGAGCTGTTCTGTTTTTTGAACTCTTTCTGATTCCAGAGAAGTGACTCACTGGATCCTAGCCAGTGTCCCCTTGTCAAAGTGACATGCTGGCCTATAGCTGGAAATGTGTAGTCTAATACTGTACTGTTGGCTGTAACATCTACATGTATTGATTAAACTCTCTCTCTCGCTCTCTCCACTTTTCTACTTTCTCACACACTCTCTTTCTCTGCATTTTTTCTCTCTCCGAGCAGCAATGGCGCCCTCTCTCCTTCAGGCCTATAGTAGGCGCTGGTGGATGGCTGTGACGGCGGTGTTGGAGAACCTGCTGTGTTCTGCCGTGCTGCTGGGATGGGGCTCCCTCCTCCTCATGCTGAAGGGCGAGGGCTTCTACTCACACCTCTGCTCAGGTAGGATATACACCAGGGTTTCCGTTAGCCGGTAATAGCCGGCTTTTGGCCGATAAAAAAAAATGAAAAGCCAATAAATATAATTGCAGCCAGCCAATTGTCTGGGGAAAAAATCCCATTGAGAAATAATGCATTTTAGCCTATTAATTGATTGAGATACCAGTGGGTGTAGCGCAAGAGCTGCTGATACAGTTTAAACAGACGTGTGTTGCTGCTGTAGGGAAACGTGCTTTAATAAGCCCAATCATTGTGCAACGATTCTAAAGGCAATCACATGTATAACATTTTTTTTTAACGATGGCCATGATTAAAAAGAGCTACCTTTTCTTAGCTGGTAATTGAAGCGTGCTTCCTATTCACCATTCAAGTGCATAGGTGTCACGCCCTGACCATAGAAAGCTGTTTATTCTCTATGTTGGTTGAGGCGTGATAGTGACTAGGGTGGGTCATCTAGGTGAATTTGTATTTCTATGGTGGCCAGATATGGTTCCCAATCAGAGGCAGCTGTTTATCGTTGTCTCTGATTGGGGATCATATTTAGGTAGCCATTTCCTCATTTGTGATTTGTGGGATCTTGTCTACAGTTAGTTGCCTGTGTGCACACCAGTAGTGGTTCGGTTGTACTTGTTTGTTTGTTTGTTTGTTTGTTTGTTTGTTTGTTTGTTTGTTTGTTTGTTTGTTTTGTTTGGTTTGGTGAGTTTCGGTTAATTAAAATATGTGGTACTCTACGCACGCTGCGCTTTGGTCCAATCATTTCAACGAGTGTGACAATGGGCAACTAGGCAGGCTTCACTGTGTTACACACCACTTTGCAATGAACTACAGGTGGTATGTAGTTTGAAACCTGAACATTTTACTTCAAAGTAGCCTAGCCAAACTCCAACCAAACTGTGCAGGAGCAATTATTTTATAGACTTAGTGGCCGGGGACTTTAATGCAGGGAAACTTAAATCTGTTTAACCTAATTTCTACCAGCATGTTAAATGTGCAACAAGAGGGAAAAAAACTCGAGCCCACCTTTACTCCACACATAGAGATGCATATTAAGCTCTTCCTCACCCTCCATTTGGCAAATCTGACCATAATTCGATCCTCCTGATTCCTGCTTACAAACAAAAACAAAAGCAGGAAGCACCAGTGACTCGGTCAATAAAAAAGTGGTCAGATGAAGCAGATGCTAAGCTACAGGACTGTTTTGCTAGCACAGACTGGAATTTGTTGCGGGATTCTTCCGATGGCATTGAGGAGTACACCACATCAGTCACTGGCTTTATCAATAAGTGGATCAATGACGTCGTCCCCACAGTGACTGTACGTACATACCCCGACCAGAAGCCATGGATTACAGGCAACATCCGCACTGAGCTAAAGGGTAGAGCTGCTGCTTTCAAGGTGCCGGACTCTAACCCGGAAGCTTATAAGAAATCCTGCTATGCCCTCAGACAAGCCATCAAACAGGATAAAGCATCAATACAGGACTAAGATCGAAACGTACTACACCAGCTACGACACTCTCGGTTGTGGCAGGGCTTGCAAACTATTCCAGACTAAAAAGGGAAACACAGCCGCGAGCTGTCCAGTGACACGAGCCTACCAGACAAGCTAAATTACTTCTATGCTTGCGTCGAGGCAAGTAACACTGAAACATGCATGAGAGCATCAGCTGTTCCGAACGACTGTGTGATTACACTTTCCGTAGCCGATGTGAGTAAGACCTTTAAACAGGTCAACATTCACAAGGCAGCAGGGCCAGACGGATTACCAGGACGTGCATTCCGAGCATGCGCTGACCAACTGGCAAGTGTCTTAACTGACATTTTCAACCTCTACCTGTCTGAGTCTGTAATACCAACATGTTTCAAGCAGAACACTATAGTCCATGTGCCCAAGAACACTAAAGTAACCTGCCTAAATGACTGCCGACCCGTAGCACTCAGGTCTGTAGCCATGAAGTGCTTTGAAAGGCTGGTCCACACCATTATCCCAGAAACCCTAGGCCTAGACACACTCCAATTATCATACCGCCCCAACAGATCCACAGATGATGCAATCTCTACTGCACTCCACACTGCCCTTTCCCACCTGTACAAAAAGGAACACCTATGTGAGAATGCTATTCATTGACTATAGCTCAGCGTTCAACACCATAGTGCCCTCAAAGCTCATCACAAAGCTCAGGACCCTGGGACTAAACACTTCCCTCCTCAACTTGATCCTGGATTTCCTGACGGGCCGCCCCCAGGTGGTAAGGGTAGATAACAACACATCCACCACGCTGATCCTCAACACGGTGGCCCCTCAGGGGTGCGTGCTCAGTCCCCTCTTGTACTCCCTGTTCACTCATGACTGCATGGTCAGGGACGACTCCAACATCATCATTAAGTTTGCTGATGACACAACAGTGGTAGGCCTGATCACGGACAACAATGAGACGGCCTAAAGAGAGGAGGTCAGAGACCTGGCCGGGTGGTGCCAGGACAACAACAACTCCCTCAATGTGATCAAGACAAAGGAGATGATTGTGGACTACAGGAAAAGGAGGACCGAGCACGCTCCCATTCTCATCAACGGGGCTGTAGTGGAGCAGGTTGAGAGATTCAAGTGCCTTGGTGTCCACATCACCAACAAACTATCATGGTCCAAGCACACCAAGACAGTAATGAAGAGGGCACGACAAAACATACTCCCCCTCAGGAGACTGAAATGATTTGGCATGGGTCCTCAGATGCTCAAAAAGTTCTACAGCTGCACCATCGAGAGCATCCTGACTGGTCGCATCACTGCCTGTTATGGAAACTGCTCGGCCTCCGACCGCAAGGCACTACACAGGCCACCCTAGTCATAGACTGTTCTCTCTGCCACTACATGGCAAGTGGTACCGGAGCGCCAAGTCTAGGTCCAAAAGGCTTCTCAACAGCTTTGACCCCCAAGCCATAAGACTCCTAAACAGGTAATTAAATGGCACCCAGACTATTTGCACTGCTCCCCCCCTCTTTGACGCTGCTGCTATTCTCTGTTTATTATCTATGCATAGTCACTTTAAATCTACCTACATGTACACATTACCTCAATTACCTCCTCGACCAACATGTGACCCCGCACATTGACTCTGTACCGGTACCCCCTGTATATAGCCTCGCTATTGTTATTTTACTGCTGCTCTTGAATAATTTTTTTACTTTTATTTCTTATTTTTTACTTACCTATTAATCTATTTGGTATTTGCCACGCGCCCTGCCCAAATTGCGGACCCTTCCAACTCTAGGCTATGAGATTTAAAACAATCTAATCCTCTTTGGCCAAATCATTCTTTCTGATCTAGTAGCCTATTTTAAATTATTTATTTATTTATGTATCGACAGGAGTAAGCGAATTAGGCTGTATAATTTTGGCTATTTCGTTCAATTTACTTCCCATAGCCTTATGGAAGTGCCGCCTATGTATTCTA
Source organism: Oncorhynchus nerka (assembly GCF_034236695.1). Classification (NCBI taxonomy): domain Eukaryota; kingdom Metazoa; phylum Chordata; class Actinopteri; order Salmoniformes; family Salmonidae; genus Oncorhynchus; species Oncorhynchus nerka. The sequence goes on from NC_088401.1 coordinate 57,113,629, forward strand.
ACATCGGAATTCGGTAAGAATGACAGATGCTGTTGCATCCGAGTTGCATGTTCTGTTAAGATCATTTACCATAAACTAAATGTGATTTCTGTCATTCTGACAACCGTGGGTGGACGCCCTAATCAGGTTACGCAACCAATAGATACATTTCTTAAATGACGGGTAAATTAAAATGTTGCCAGTCAAATGTCCAGCGCAACATTTTCCTAATGGAAACCCAGATACACAAACATACACTATCAGAGGAGGGAGACTTATATACACAGAGGAGGAAGACATCCAGTGCATTCGAAAAGTATTCAGACCCCTTGACTTTTTCCACATTTTGTTACGTTACAGCCTTATTCTAAAATTGATCAAATTGTTTTTTCCCCTTATCAATCTACACGCAATACCCCATAATGGCAAAGCAAAAACAGGTTTTTAGAAATGTTTGCAAATGTATTACAAAAATAAAACTGAAATATCACATCTACATAAGTATTCAGGCCCTTTACTCAGTGCTTTGTTGAAGCACCTTTGGCAGGGATTACAGCCTCAAGTCTTGGATAGATATTACAAGCTTGGCACACCTGTACTTGGGGAGTTTCTCCCATTCTTCTCTGTATATCCTCTCAAGCTCTGTCAGGTTGGACAGATATTTGGGTTCAAGTGCCTGGGCCACTCAAGGACATTCCCGAGGCTTGTCCCAAAGCCACGCCTGCGTTGACTTGGCTGTGTGCTTAGGGTTGTTGTCCTGTTGGAAGGTGAACCTTCGGCCAAGTCTGAGGTCCTGAGCGCTCTGGAGAAGGTTTTCATCAAGGATCTCTCTGTACTTTGCTCTGTTCATCTTTCCCTCGATCCTGTCTCCTAGTCTCCAGGTCCTTGCTGCTGAAGCAACATGATGCTGCCACCACCATGCTTCACCGTAGGGATGGTGCCAGGTTTCCTCCAGACTTGACGCTTGGCATTCAGGCCAAATAATTCAATCTTGGTTTTATCAAACCAGAGAATCTTGTTTCTCATGGTCTGAGAGTCTTAAGGTGTCTTTTGGCAAACTCCAAGCGGGCTGTCATGTACCTTTTACTGAGGAGTGGCTTCCGTCTGGCCACTCTACCATAAAGGCCTGATTGGTGGAGTGCTGCAGAGAGGGTTGTCCTTCTGGAATGTCCAATCAATTGAATTTACCACAGATGAACTCCGATCAATTTGCAGAAACATCTCAAGGATGATCAATGGAAATGGGATGCACCTGAGCTCAATTTCAAGTCTCATAGCAAAGGTCTCAAAACTTATGTAAGTAAGGTTTATTTTTATTTTTAATCTACACACAATACCCCATAATGACAAAGTGAAAACAGGTTTTTAGACATTTTTGTACATGTATTAATGAGAAGAAGAAAAAATGTATCCATTTTAGAATAAGTCTATAACGTAACAAAATGTGGAAAAAGTCAAGGGGTCTGAATACTTTCCGAATGCACGCCACAGGATGTTGGTGGCACCTCAATTGGGGAGGACGGGCTCGTGGTAATAGCTGGAGTGGAATGGTATCAAATACATCAAACACATGGTTTGATGCTGCTCTATTCCAGACATTATTATGAGCCGTCCTCCCCTCAGCAGCCTCCACTAATGCATGCTGTTCCTCATGGACGCATACACTCTTCCTCAGCATAAACTGCTATCAGGGATGAGCGGTAACCTTTCCATCTCTCCCATAGACAACGACACTATGGCCCACTTGCTGGTGATGGGCAACCTGACTTCCTGGGAGAGTGGTATCTGGGTGAGCTGTGTGGACCAGGAGGAGATGCTCAACCTGGGCTTCACCATCGGCTCCTTCCTCCTCAGCGCTGCCACCCTGCCCCTGGGCATCCTCATGGACAAGTACGGCCCGCGCCCACTACGCCTTCTCGGCAGGTAATTATATAACATTATAAACTGAGTGGTTCAAGCCCTGAATGCTGATTGGCTGACAACCGTGGTATATCAGACCGAATATCACGGGTATGGCAAAACACTTTGTTTTCCTGCTCTAATTACGTTGGTAACCAGTTTATAATAGCAATAAGGCACCTCGGGGGTTTGTGGTATATCGCCAATATAACACAGCTAACGCTGTATCCATGTACTCTACGTTGCGTTGTTGCCTATGAACAGCCCTTAGCCATGGTATATTGGCCATTTACCACACCCCTTCGTGCCTTATTGGTTAATTAACTAGTGGTTAGTACCAATAGCGATAATTCAATATGATATGGATATAATTTGATATTCATATGAGCAAGGCATATCGGGATATCCGTTTATCCTTGGTGTTAACGTACACTATTCTGTGAAAGAGTACATGTTACTGGTGGAGCGGCGGAGGAAGTCAGATTATGCCAGATCACATACCCAGGGCGGGTGGAGGGGCATTTAGTCTGTCTCCTCAGTGAACATGGGTGGGGCTGTGTGTGTGTGTGTTTGTCTTTGTGTGTGTGTTTGTCTTTGTGTGTGTGTGTGTGTTTAAGGGAGTGGTTCTCAACTGATTTTGCCTTGGGACCCAAATTGAACCAGGTTGTCTCAGTAGCGATTCAATATTCACATTGTAATTTTTTGGGCCAAAAAGCAATCTGGAAAACTATTTTTAATGCTTTATTGATATTTATTGTACCAATTATATGACAAGGGAACAACAGTCACACCTTTTTCATTGTCAATAATTCCATTTGGCCCATATTCTCCATGAAGAATGTTAAGCTCACTAAAATCAACAAAATCTGCTAAATGGCACTGCTAATAACTTTATATTGAAAATACTGTGGTTGAAAAAAAGGTTCATTATCATTTTTAAACACTTTATACCTGGTTTGAGTCATTTAAATTCAGACTGGAATATTCGTCACCCATTCAAAACCTCCCACCAGGTGAGAATCGCTGGTTTAAATTATGCGTGTCAATGTATGTGTGTGTTTTAGGTTTACCATAGGGGAGGTTTGAGTAATGAGGAATGTGTGACAGACAAAAGAGGTGTGTGAATGCTGTAATGACAGACACATGGCTCGAGGAGAACCTCTGCCTCGTTGGAATCTCTTCCGGCAAAAAAGGGAGAGAAAGAAGCTAATAGAGAGAGAGAGATTTGACTGGTACACCTCTCTCATCTCCCTCCTTGGCTTGAAATGTACCGTTGTTATCTGCTAATGAATGTATAATAATGTATTTTTTTAGGTCTGGATGTCCATCTAAAAATGAAACTTCCTTTTTTGCAGTTTTTGTTTTGGTCTCTCTTGTGCCATGATGTCAATATCAGCGTACGATCCTCATCGTAAGTCACAGACATTATCCCCAACACAGGCACGCACAAACACACACACACACACGCTGCCACTTGTCGATACCTGTAGACCAGGAGTCTCCAACAGGTCGAGCACAAGCTACCAGTAGCTCACAGCCCACCTATGAGTAGCTCGCCAATCAATTCTGAAAGTATGTGCATTTTTTTCACAAGTTCCATCGCAAACTGTCATAAACATAAAGCTCCCAGCTACTATCCAATCAAAGCATTATCCCAACCCCGGTTAGCCACAATATCTGCCAATTCATTTCCGCCAATATTGCCCCTGTCTGTCTGTTTGGTGTGCGTAGCCAGCTATTTTGTGTGTAGCCATTTAGTGATGCTAATGATAACCGTCTTGTGGGTAGACAGAAAGACATTCCCCCAAAACATTTTCAATTAAAGGGAAAATCTACTCAAAAATGATATTTTGGTATTTTAGTCCACTGTTGATACTGTCCCAAAATGTTTTCCATGTCAGCAGTCAAGTTTTCAACATACTGGACTTTTAAGAAGCAAAGTGTCACCGGGGTGAACTTTCCCTTTAAATGTTAACAGAAAAATAGGCTTACCTGACAGAACTACATTATTTGTATCAATTGAGTGGCGATTTGTTTGCAAACTCTGCCATGACGTGCTGCAGCAGTAGGCCTAACAGGAGAAACATCACTCGACTGACACATTCCTCTGTTGCTAGATGCGCACTGAGGAATTACACAAAATAAATTCAATTTGCTCGTTTTTTCCCCAGACCTCACAAATAGTCTTCTGATGTGATTTAAGCATGGGCATGGACTCAGAACAAGGAAAATAAAACAGAGAAAACTGAATTCAGGAAAATATAAAACATTATTTTATGTGGGCCCCTTAGTTTGTTTGTTAGCCATTATTTTACCAAGTATATTAACAGAAAACACCAAGGACCCAGGGAAGAGTAGCAGGGGAGAAGAGGAAAAGAACTTGCCTATTTGAATGCTATAAAAAAAAAGTGTAGCTTGCGACATGTTAGATTTAGTTAAAGTAGCTCTCATGCTAGAATAGTTTGGAGACCCCTGCTGTGGACTATACACTTATTTATACACATAGTCAACAGTGTTTAAAGAAATCATTGACTCAAACTATATGTTGAGATTTGTTTCATTAGTCCACATTTGCCCCAAAATGTTTTGCATGTCAGCAGTCAAGTTTTCAAGAAATGTGACTTTCAAGAAGCAAAGTGTAACTTGCAAAACACGTCATCATCATGATGTCACATTACTTGAAAATGGTATATATTTAAAACACACTGACATGCGAAACATTTTGTGACTGTATCAACAGTGGACTAATGAATAAATACCTAAATATTGTTTTTTTGTGGATTATTTCTTTACCTCCTCTATCTCATTTTCTCTCTCTCCAGGGCTCTCTGCTCTCATCTTTCTGGCACTCTCCTTCAACGGCTTCGGAGGAATCTGCTTGACCTTCACCTCCCTCACGGTGAGACACACACACACACACACACACACACACACACACACACACACAGAGAGAGACTAGTGACACCTCTAGTCCATCTGTTCTAAGTTTGTCAAACACACCAGTCAATATTTGCTCTATTCAAGTGGTTGATAAAACAGCAAATCCTCACATCTGTTTACCTCGGATCAAAAAATCAGCAAACACGGTTGTCCTTGAAGACCTCGATTATTGGTTGTTGGCTTCCCATGTCACTGAAAAACCTATTTCATTCCGTTTTGTCCTGTTTGGCATATAACATGAGTTACCTTGCCTGTGTTAGTCTCTGGCCACCTGTGTGTGTGTTATAATTACTGTACAGTAGGCCTGTGTTACCATACACTACCTTTCAAATGTTTGAGGTCACTTAGAAATGTCCTTGTTTTTGAAAGAAAAGCATTTTTTTTTTTACCAGTGAAATAACATCAAATTGATCAGAAATACAGTGTAGACATTGTTAATGTTGTAAATTACTATTGCAGCTGGAAACGGCTGCTTTTTAATGGAATATCTACATAGGCGTACAGAGGCCCATTATCAGCAACCATCACTCCTGTGTTCCAATGGCATGTTGTGTTAGCTAATCCAAGTTTATCATTTTAAAAGGCTAATTGATCATTAGAAAACCATTTTGTAATTGTTAGCACAGCTAAAAACTGTTGTTCTGATTAAAGAAGCAATAAAACGGGCCTTCTTTAGACCTGTTGAGTATCTGGAGCATCAGCATTTGTGGGTTCGATTACAGGCTCAAAATGGCCAGAAACAAAGAACTTTCTTCTGAAACTCGTCAGTCTATTCTTGTTCTGAGAAAAGAAGGCTATTCCATGCGAGAAATTGTCAAGAAACTGAAGATCTCATACAACGCTGTGTACTACTCCCTTCACAGAACAGCGCAAACTGGCTCTAACCAGAATAGAAAGAGGACTGGGGGGCCTTGGTGCACAACTGAGCAAAAGGATAAGTACATTAGTGACTAGTTTGAGAAACAGATGCCTCACAAGTCCTCAACTGGCAGCTTCATTAAATAGTATCAGCAAAACACCAGTCTCAGCGTCAACAGTGAAGAGGCGACTCCGGGAGGCTGGCCTTCTAGGCAAAGTTGCAAAGAAAAAGCCATATCTTAGACTGGCCAATAAAAATACAAGATTAAGATGGGCAAAAGAACACAGACACTGGACAGATGAAGATTGGAAAAATGTGTTATGGACAGACGAATCTAAGTTTGAGGTGTTCGGATCACAAAGAAGAACATTTGTGAGACTCAGAGAAAAGGAAAAGATGCTGGAGAAGTGCTGGACACCATCTGTCAAGCATGGTGGAGGCAATGTGATGGTCTGCGGGTGCTTTGGTGGTGGTAAAGTGGGAGATTTGTACAGGGTAAAAGGGATCTTGAAGAAGGAAGGCTATCACTCCATTTTGCAATGCCATGCCATATCCTGTGGGATGGCTCTTAATTGGAGCCAATTTCCTCCTACAACAGGACAATGACCCAAAGCACAGCTCCAAACAATGCAAGAACTATTTAGGGAAGAAGCAGTCAGCTGGTATTCTGTCTATAATGGAGTGGCCAGCACAGTCACCGGATCTCAACCCTATTGAGCTGTTGTAGGAGCAGCTTGACCGTATGGTATGTAAGAAGTGCCAATCAAGCCAATCCAACTTGTGGGAGGTGCTTCAGGAAGCATGGGGTGAAATCTCTTCAGATTACCTCAACAAATTGACAACTAGAAGCCAAAGGTCTGCAAGGCTGTAATTGCTGCAAATGTCGGATTCTTTGATGAAAGCAAAGTTTGAAGGACACAATTATTATTTAAATTAAAAATCATTATTTATAACCTTGTCAACGTCTTGACTATATTTCCTATTCATTTTGCAACTAATTTCATGTATGTTTTCATGGACAACAAGGACATTTCTAAGTGACCCCAAACGTTTGAAAGGTAGTGGATGTTAGTCACCAACAGGTTTTGAGGGAGGGTAGCTTTTAGTGTTTATGGATGTGAAATTGTTTACGTGGTGTGAGTGTGTGTGTGTGGGTATTTTGGCGCCTGAGTTGCACATGCCTTTTCCCAGATGGAAATTGTCCCACTTGTGCCTCCACCAATCACAAGTCCTGACTCGTCACACACCCACCTTTACCCAAAACACACAAGGGCACACTCACCCTCTCTCTAACCCCCTTCCTCCCTCTCCCTCTTTCCGCAGTTCTTATCTTACTCTCTCTGTTCTAGCTGATATTAGTCAGCTGGAAAAATCCAAAAACAAACACGGAACTGCCTTGATCCCCATGTGTGTGTCCTCACACAGAAACCCCCAGAAACACTAGGGGAACACATAGACAAAATCACAATGCAGACTGAGAGAGGTCTAGTCAGGTACTGTTGACCTCAGGCAATCCTGTAACCTCTGACCTTTCTCCTGGCTTTAGACGACAGACCAGTTAAGCCACCTCTTCGTGTAGGTATATTTACTGTAACACTCAATCCAAAACATTCACACACCCCTTCAATCACGCTCACAAATGAATACCTGCTGCATGCTGTCACACACGTCAAACGACAGTTTGTCCTTTCGCTCTCTGTTGTACACACAACCCTAGTGCCTCCCACATAGTTTGCCACAAACTCTAATAAACCCAGGGAGAATGCACACACTGTTCGGCATGAGTTGTGTCCTCCTGCCACCCCACCCCTTCTCAGTGGCATGGCTTTATATATATATATATAACACACACACACACACACACACACACACACACACACACACTTAATTGACATTCACTCCTCTCCATTTGTCTCTTAGAACTTATGTCAGCACTGGGGCACAAGGACACACGCAGACATAGACAGCCCTTCTCTTTGAGTGGTTGTAGTGGCAACACTGCCCATGTTGTTGTGGTTGTAATGTTTTGGTCCTGATGAGGGAGGTCACTTCAGTTTGGTTTGTTGAACAAACTCTCCATTCTATCCTTATGCCATTGTTTTTCTAGTCGATCCCAGGGGATTGCCATTCAACATTTAACGCTTAGCTCTGTTTTATTGTGAACAACACAGACAAAACCTACATTGGATTCAGACCACATATTCTCAGCATCGTGGGTAGATAGATGTCATGTCATGCGGCTTGATTTAGGACATTCAATTTATTTAAAGACATTCAATTGATTTAGGGACATTAGATTGTAAAGGTACACTGCTTGCTTGCTTGTAAAGTTTCACTTTTCTATTTCAAATGCAGACACCTTGTTCTACCAACCTTCAACCTTGGGAGCAATTTCCAAACGCCTGAAGGTACCACGTTCATCTGTACAAACAATAGTACGCAAGTATAAACACCATGGGACCACGCAGCCGTCATACCGCTATATCGTCATAACCTGAAAGGCAGCTCAGCAAGGAAGAAGACACTGCTCCAAAACCGCTATAAAAAAAGCCAGACTACGGTTTGCAACTGCACATGGGGACAAAGATCGTACTTTTTGGAGAAATGTCCTCTGGTCTGGTGAAACAAAAATAGAACTGTTTGGCCATAATGACCATCGTTATGTTTGGAGGAAAAAGGTGGAGGCTTGCAAGCCGAAGAACACATTCCCAACCGTGAAGCACGGGGGTGGCAGCATCATGTTGTGGGGGTGCTTTGCTGCAGGAGGGACTGGTGCACTTCACAAAATAGATGGCATCATGAGGTAGGAAAATGATGTGGATATATTGAAGCAACATCTCAAGACATCAGTCAGGAAGTTAAAGCTTGTTCGCAAATGGGTCTTCCAAATGGACAATGACCCCAAGCATACTTCCAAAGTTGTGGCAAAATGGCTTAAGGACAAAAGTCAAGGTATTGGAGTGGCCATCACAAAGCCCTGACCTCAATCCTATAGAAAATGTGTGGGCAGAACTGAAAAAGCATGTGCGAGCAAGGAGGCCTACAAGCCTGACTCAGTTACACCAGATCTGTCAGGAGGAATGGGCCAAAATTCACCCAACTTATTGTGGGAAGCTTGTGGAAGGCTACCTGAAACGTTTGACCCAAGTTAAACATTTTAAAGAATGCTACGACAAGGAATTTTTACTAGGATAAAATGTCAGTAATTGTGAAAAACTGAGTTTAAATGTATTTGGCTAAGGTTTATGTAAACTTCCGACTTCAATTGTATATAATAATTAATCAATCTACACACAAGCAAAAACAGGTTAAGAAATTGTATTAAAATAAAAAACAGAAATACCTTATTTACTTAAGTATTCAATCCCTTTGCAATGAGACACGAAATTGCACTCAGGTGCATCCTGTTTCCATTGGTCATCCTTGAGCTGTTTCTACAACTTGACTGGAGTCCACCGGTGGTAAATTACATTGATTGGACATGATTTGGAAAGGCACACACCTGTCTATGTAAGGTCCCACAGTTGACAGTGCATGTCAGAGAAAAAAAAACAAGTCGCAAGGTCAAAGGAATTGTCCGTAGAGTGCCGAGACAGGTTTGTATCGAGGCACAGAGCTGGTGAAAGGTACCCAAAGATTTCTGCAGAAGGTCAACAGTTCACCTGACACAAGGCTTAATCGAAACATTGTTGATTTGATGTGCATTTTATATTTACAGGAAATCTGAAAGTACTCTGATACATTCAGTAACATGATAAGCATATTCTTGGAAAATGTGGGGTAGGTGCAACGTAAGACAAAAATTACATAGTAATTTCAATGTACTTTTATGAGTCAAGGGGTCTTGAATGATAAGTTTTTTTTTTTAACCTTTTTTGTTTTAGCTCTCCTTGCTGTGTAGTTGAGGAACTAGAGCAAGCACACTTGTAGTAGTTTTGGTTTGAACAAAAACCTGCATCCCTGCCTTCACACAATTACTGTTGTTTTACGCAATCTCGGTCAGGTGGGAATCATTTGATAGCTTGTTCTAAAGCCAACATGACTAGCTATGTTATAACATATGATATTACGGTGTTAGGCTTTCACAATGTCGTTCAGAGAAACAGATTGTAATTCTGGTGAGCATAGAAAGGACTCGTGTGCATTCAGGTGCTTGTGCTGCTGCGATTCTTCTTCACAACAGACAAACATGTGCTCAGTCTGTTCAGAACAACCCAGGGTATGACGCCATGTCATCTTGTAACTGTACATCAAACATAGTGATCATAAATGTTGACACTGTATATGACAAGTTCTATGATATGGACTCATCTTAACAAAATACATAGTCCCCTTAATCTACAGCATTTCCCTCACACAGACAACAAAACATTGGCAAAAGTTTCCTAATTATCACTAGCAGTAGTGTTGTCACTAAGCCTTATATTGTCACCAAGAGTAACATTTGTTTATTTTTGCAAGCTATTGCACACACTATTTTATAAAAGTAGGTTTTAAAGGACCATAGAGTGAAGTCTGCTTTGTGTTTCCATTTTTGTGACGGAAAATCTGGTATCGTGACACCACTAATTAGTGGGAGGGATGGGGACAACTTTTGTCGCACGAGGTACCCAAGTTCAGAATGGCTGTCAGAGCTCTGATGTCATGTAAAGCATGTCGCTGTGATCCAATTCAGGTGTTTATCCGTACTCAAATCTGCCATTTTTTGTGCGATTCTACATGTAAGACCGGTTTGCACTCAGTTCGAAAAGTACTCTCGGCAGGCAAACACTATTGGTGTGTCTGAGCCCTTCGAGAGAGAGGATGAGACTACTAATCAGCCATGGTTCAGTGCTTCCTGTAAACTCTGGAGAGAGAGAGAGGAGGCCTACAGCTGTATATTCTCCTTTAGGGAGCCTAACATTGACTCAAGTACATGTTTTGTCTCTCACTCCATCTTTCTCCCTCCTCTCTTTCTCTTTGTTTCTCTCAGACACATTTGTTTTGTCTCTCCCTCCATCTTCCCCCCCTCTCTTTCTCTTTGTTTCTCTCAGACACATTTGTTTTGTCTCTCCCTCCATCTTCCCCCCCCCCCTTTCTCTTTGTTTCTCTCAGACACATTTTTTTTCTCTCCCTCCATCTTTCTCCCCCCTCTCTTTCTCTTTGTTTCTCTCAGACACATTTGTTTAGTCTCTTCCTCCATCTTTCTCCCCCCTCTCTTTCTCTTTGTTTCTCTCAGACACATTTGTTTTGTCTCTCCCTCCATCTTTCTCCCCCCTCTCTTTCTCTTTGTTTCTCTCAGACACATTTGTTTTGTCTCTCCCTCCATCTTTCTCCCCCCTCTCTTTCTCTTTGTTTCTCTCAGACACATTTGTTTAGTCTCTTCCTCCATCTTTCTCCCCCCTCTCTTTCTCTTTGTTTCTCTCAGACACATTTGCTTTGTCACTCGTCATCACACACTTTTCACAGCTCTTCTACCCATCCTAGAATGTATTTTCATATCCGTGTAACATTTCCAGTAATTCCCATGTACCTGACAGTAAAACCAGCTGGGTCATTCCTCTCTCCTAAATTCACGTGTTTCCACGGACCCTGGCTGGCCAAAAAGGGAAGTCACATGTGCTTGAAGGACATGCGTTAAATGTGTGCTTTCTAGGCTCCTGTCAGAGAACCGGTGGGAATATCGCCTCCTGCAGACACACACACACACACACACGGAAGCCAAGACGCTCTGTCTCACTGTGCTGTACAGTTACAGGCAAACGTCAAGGCGGGCATTTAACACGGCTATACTAACTTTACTTTGACATTTGTAAGAGATACAATCTTCTGTGTTTTTTTTAGCATATGGCCCCTGACACTAGCGTTCCCAAAAATCCGCCAGGGATCATCCTGGTATATATGTTGTCTGCGCCAGAATGTGAAATATTTGCCTTCCAGGAACCAGGTTTCAGGTGTCTATTTACTAGTCCAGTGTCATGTCGGAACACTGCCAGGAACATTTTTACCATGTGCTTGCCGGCAGTGGAGGCTGCTGAGGGCAAGACGGCTCCTAATAATGGCCAGAGTGGAGCGAATGGAATGGCCTCAAACACATGGAAACCATTTGTTTGATGTGCACTACAGGTCAAACGTTTTAGAACACCTACTCATTCAAGGGTTTTTCTTCATTTTTACTATTTTCTACATTGTAGAATAATAGTGAAGACATCAAAACTATGAGATAACACATATGATTCCAGAGCATGTACAGAGCATTGTCGATAATCACATGGCTGATGGATGGTGGACTAGTAGAGAAAGTCTGCTGAGAATGGCCCAGCTCATGAACAGTACTCTGAATGAATATCATTGGGTCTCAAAAAAGTAGGTAATAATGATTGAATCCTTCTGACTCTATGAAATGTCTATTATTAACTTGATTAAATGATCAGAAGTTTTTTCAGTATGATAAAACTTCCTCTGCCAAAGTGGTTCTGTAGATACTGTACTGTAGTAAACCTGTGTTGGGCTTATATTTTACTCAATACCTTTGTGCTCTCTGCTGGTGAGCTTGCATTACTGCACTCCTAATGCACTCAGTCAAGACTTTCCCAATGCAGTGTGTCTGTTCTCCTATTGTATCAATATGTATTGATTGTGGTCAAATGATCAATGTTTGAGACTGTTCATGAATGTATCCCTCTCTCTTTCTTCCTCATCCCCTGTTCCCCACCCCCTGTTCCCCACCCCTTTCTCCCTCCAGATACCCAACATGTTTGGCAGTCGGACCTCCACCATCATGTCTCTGATGATTGGCTCCTACGCCTCTTCTGCCGTCACCTTCCCTGGAGTCAAGGTAAACACGATGATGTCGTCAGAGAAGGACACACATTTGTGACCGTTGCCTCGTATCACTCATACAAATAGAATACATGTTCAGCCTTCATATGTTACGTGAAGAGGTCAATGAAGTGTCCAAAGTAAGCTCTGCTTTTCTATACTAATAACACCCCATGTTCTCTCCCTCTCTAAGCTGATCTATGATGCAGGCGTGTCGTTCCGGGTGATTATGTGGGTGTGGTCGGGTCTAGCAGGCGTCGTCTTCCTCAACTGTTTCTTCAACTGGCCAGGGGAGGCCTTGCCCACGCCGGACGAGGTCGACTACATGTCAGTACAACACTGAAACAACATTACTACAATGTCAGAGCAAAAAAAAAGAATGGCTATTATTATATTTTTACCATAACACTTCCACAATGCTAGAACAATATAGATACAGTTGAAGTCAGAAGTTTACATACACCTTAGCCATATACATTTAAGCTCGTTTTTTTTTTGTACAATTCCTGACATTTAATCCTAGTAAAAAAAGCCCTGTCTTAGGTCAGTTAGGATCACCACTTTATTTTAAGAATGTGAAATATCAGAATAATAGTAGAGAGAATGATTTATTTCAGCTTTTATTTCTTTCATCACATTCCCAGTGGGTCAGAAGTGTACATGCACTCAATTAGTATTTGGTAGCATTGCCTTTAAATTGTTTAACTTGGGTCAAACATATTGGGTAGCCTTCCACAAGCTTCCCACAATAAGTTGGGTGTAACAGAGCTGGTGTAACTGAGTCAGGTTTGTAGGCCTTCTTGCTCGCACACGCTTTTTCAGTTCTACCCACAAATGTTCTATGGGATTGAGGTCAGGGCTTTGATGGCCACTCCAATACCTTGACTTTGTTGTTCTTAAGCCATTTTGCCACAACTTTGGAAGTATGCTTGGGGTCGTTGTCCATTTGGAAGACCCATTTGCGACCAAGCTTTAACTTCCTAACTGATGTCTTGAGATGTTGCTTCAATATATCCACATCATTTTCCTACCTCATGATGCCATCTATTTTGTGAAGGCCCTCCTGCAGCAAACCGTGCTTCACGGTTGAGATAGTGTTCTTCGGCTTGCAAGCCTCCCCCTTTTTCCTCCAAACATAACAATGGTCATTATGACCAAACAGTTCTATTTTTGTTTCGTCAGACCAGAGGACATTTCTCCAAAAAGTATGATCTTTGTCCCCATGTGCAGTTGCAACCCGTAGTCTGGCATTTTTATGGCGGTTTTGGAGCAGTGTCTTCCTCCTTGCTGAGCGGCCTTTCAGGTTATGTCAATATAGGACTCGTTTTACAGTAGATATAGATACTTTTGTACCTGTTTCCTCCAGCATCTTCACAAGGTCCTTTGCTGCTGTTCTGGGATTGATTTGCACTTTTCGCACCACTGTACGTTCATCTCTAGGAGACAGAACGCGTCTCCTTCCTGAGCGGTATGACGGCTGCGTGGTCACGTGGTGTTTATACTTGCGTACTATTGTTTGTACAGATGAACGTGGTACCTTCAGACGTTTGGAAATTGCTCGCAAGGGTGAACCAGACTTGTGGAGGTCTACAATTTTTTTTCTGAGGTCTTGGCTGATTTCTTTTGATTTTCCCATGATGTCAAGCAAAGAGGTAGTTTGAAGGTAGGCCTTGAAATTGATCCACAGGTACATCTCCAATTGACTCAAATGATGTCAATTAGCCTATCAGAAGCTTCTAAAGCCATGACATCATTTTCTGGAATTTTCCGAGCTGTTTAAAGGCACAGTCACCTTAGTGTATGTAAACTTCTGACCCACAGGAATTGTGATACAGTGAATTTCAAGTGAAATAATCTGTCTGTAAACAATTGTTGTAAAAATCACTTGTGTCATGCACAAAGTAGATGTCCTAACCGACTTGCCAAAACTATAGTTTGTTAATAAGACATTTGTGGAGTGGTTGAAAAGCGACTTTTAATGACTACAACCTAAGTGTATGTAAACTTCCCACTTCAATTGTAAGTGAAAACATGATCATGTTACCATACTGAAAGCAAATAAACAACTTTCTTTATTTTCCTCCTCAGTAAGCAGTTAGCGTCGACTGATGTGTCTGGAGACCATAAGGGGGTGGGGGTGAGTTTGAGTCAAAAGAATGGAGACCTGAAACACTCCACTGAGAAACTCCCAGCCGTAACACAGAGTGAGTCAAGAACACACACCGGAAAAACAGAACGTTGCCCTTATTTACATCTCATATACGCATATTAACTGTCTGCCCATCTCTCTCTCTCACAGACACCATCCCATTCCGTAGGTCCGTGTTCTCGCCCATCTTCCTGTGGAGTTTGGTTACCATGGGGATGACCCAGCTCAGGATCATTTTCTATATGGGTGCCATGAACAAGATGCTGGAGTTCCTCGTCACCCACGGCAACCCTTACTGTGAGTGACAAACAAACCACACCTACTGACAACCAACGTACTGACAAACCAGACCGTGACAGTCAACTGACACAACAGACCGTGACAGTCAACTGATACACCATACCGTGACAGTCAACTGACACACCATACCGTGTCAGTCAACTGACAAATCAGACCGTGACAGTCAACTGATAAACCAAACTAACTGACAGTCAACTGACAAACCAGGCCGTGACAGTCCACTGAAAACCAGGCCGTGACAGTCCACTGACAAACCAGGCCGTGACAGTCCACTGACAAACCAGGCCGTGACAGTCCACTGACAAACCAACATACTATCATGATTCCCTCCATGTAAATGTGTTCTAATAAAGTTGTCCTGTCCTTTCTTTCCTTAGCCTCTGTTTTGATCGCCGAGGCAGAGGAGAAAGGTGAGAAATGTCTCCTGGTGAAGGTGCGCGTCCTTGTCGTGTGTGTGTATGGGTGTGTGATGATCAGCCCATGTCCTCCATCACTTGATCTAAAGCTATTATGAATAACAAGAGACTGACAATGACTTACGGTGTATGAGAATCAGTATTTATTGGCCCTTTTTCAGGACCCTGTCTCTCAAAGATCTTCATTGTAAAGGGTTTAAACACTGTTTCCCATGCTTGTTCAATGAACCATAAACAATTCATGAACATGCACCTGTGGAGCAGTCGTTAAGACACTAGCAGCTTACAGACGGTAGGCAATTAAGGTCACAGTTATGAAAACTTAGGACAGTAAAATGGCCTTTCTACTGACTCTGAAAAACACCAAAAGAAAGATGCCCAGGGTCCCTGCTCATCTGCGTGAACGTGCCTTAGGCATGCTGCAAGGAGGCATGAGGACTGCAGATGTGGCCAGGGCAATAAATTGCAATGTCCGTACTGCCTAAGACAGCACTACAGGGAGACAGGACGGACAGCTGATCGTCCTCGCAGTGGCAGACCATGTGTAACAGCACCTGCACAGGATTGGTACATCCGAACATCACACCTGCGGGGCAGGTGCAGAATGGCAAAAACAACTGCCCGAGTTACACCAGGAACGCACAATCCCTCCATCAGTGCTCAGACTGTCCGCAATAGGCTGAGAGAGGCTGGACTGAGGGCTTGTAGGCCTGTTGTAAAGGCAGGTCCTCACCAGACATTAGCGGCAGCAACGTCGCCTATGGGCACAAAACCACCGTCCTGGACCAGACAGGTTTGGCAAAAAGTGCTCTTCACTAACGAGTCGCGGTTTTGTCTCACCAATGGTGATGGTCGGATTCGCGTTTATCTTCGAAGGAATGAACGTTACACAGAGGCCTGTACTATGGAGCGGGATCGATTTGAAGGTGGAGGGTCCGTCATGGTCTGGGGCGGTGTGTCACAGCATCATCGGACTGAGCTTGTTGTCATTACTGGCAATCTCAACGCTGTGCGTTACAGGGAAGACATCCTCCTCCCTCATGTGGTACTGCAGGCTTATCCTGACATGACCCTCCAGCATGACAATGCCACCAGCCAGTTCTGTGCGTGATTTCCTGCAAGACAGGAATGTCAGTGTTCCGCCATGGCCAGCGAAGAGCCCGGATCTCAATCCCATTGAGCACGTCTGGGACCTGTTGGATCGAAGGGTGAGGGCTAGGGCCATTCCACCCAGAAATGTCCGGGAACTTGCAGGTGCCTTGGTGGAAGAGTGGGGTAACATCTCACAGCAAGAACTGGCAAATCTGGTGCAATCCATGAGGAGGAGATGCACTGCAGTACTTAATGCAGCTGGAACTGAACTGTTACTTTTGATTTTAACCCCCCTTTGTTCAGGGACACACATTATTCAATTTCTGTTTGTCACGTCTGTGGAACTTGTTCAGTTCATGTCTCAGTTGTTGAATCTTGTCATGTTCATACAATATTTACACATGTTACGTTTGCTGAAAATCAACACAGTTGACAGTGAGAGGACTTATTTTGTTGCTGAGTTCATATCCTAAGGAGTTTGAGTTTGGAGCGTCGGCAATTGGTTTGGCACCGAAACCTATTGTTGTGCGTCTCCCGGTAAAATTGTTCTCTTTCTTATCATGTATGTAACAATCAGAAGTTACCTCTGTAACGTGATCACGTTTAGCATGTGAAACATTAAGGTGAATCTTCAAAAATGTAAGTGATTACCTTGTTGTCCTCTGATGAAAGAGGGTTCTGTTCCAGCGCAACGTTTTTCATTGGGAGTAATGTGGTAGTAGCTTATCCGTTAAAATTATATTATTTATGCTCAGGCAATGATAGAACCTTTATTGATGTGTCTGCTTAAGGTTATTCATGTTTATCATCTGAGGATGTGCATATTGAAATACAAGTATCCTGATGTGAAACTGGTTCTCATTGGCTGTTGCATTTGTATTTAAGCACCTGCCACTTCCTTGTTTGTCGAACAGGACAGGGAACAGGTTTGCATGCTGCTGGGTTTTAAAGTTTTGTTCCAGTTTTTCTTCTTTCTGTTAATACTTGTACGCCGGCTATTATTATCTTCACTTGCAAATAAAAAGCCTACTCTGGGCAAGAACAATCAGTTCTGACTTGTTCCCTCCTCAGTGTAAAATCATACCGCTGCGTCTTTCTCACAGGGTGTCTAAATGTGTGTTCCCTTCTCTCTCCAGTGAGTTTCTACTCGTCCATCTTCGGCTCCCTGCAGCTGCTGTGTCTGGTCACCTGTCCTCTGATTGGCTACATTATGGACTGGAGGATGAAGGACTGTGTGGACGAGACCAGAAAAGACACAGAGAAGAGGTGTGAGAAAGAGAGAGGGGGAAGCTGAATGGAAGTAAGAGGTAGATATATAGATGTCTTATCTCATTGTCCCCTGTCCAATCCCACTCAGACCAGCAGACGGGCTGACGAGAGACAAGAAGATACAGAAAATCACTAATGCCATGAGAGCCTTCATCTTCACCAATCTGCTACTGCTGGTGTTCGGAGTGTGCTGTCTGATAGACAACCTGCGGCTCCAGGTACACACACACACGTTTTTCTCGTTCATTCGTTACCAAACACACACAAATGCACACACTACCCCACCTCCAAATGTCAACACACTCCTTCCCTCTTCCTCTCTCTGTAGATCCTGACCTTCATCCTCCACACCATTGTCAGAGGGTTCATCCACTCCTGTTGTGGAGGCCTGTATGCTGCTGTGTAAGTACTCAACTTCGTCATCATCTTTACATACAGAAATTGACTTGAGAAATCATTGCCCATTCTCTCTCAGATACCCCTCTAACCACTTTGGAACTCTGATTGGGCTGCAGTCGATGATCAGTGCTGTGATCGCCCTGCTGCAGCAACCCCTCTTCATCGTCATGGTGGGATCCCTGCACGGAGATCCCTACTGGGTGAGAGACACACGCTCAGTTTTCCAGTGCAGTTACCCATACTGTACAAGACCCCTCACTTGTCTAACTTCCCATATCTCTGTCCCTTTATCAGATCAACCTGGGCATGATCCTCTTCTCATTGGCTGGCTTCTTGTTGCCTGGATACCTTTTCTACCATCGCAGACACCTGATCCAGGAGAAGGAGGCTCAGGACAAGAATGCCACTAGCCAGGAGAGAGAGGCTCTCAACCACTCAGAGATCAACGGCCTCAAACACCATAGCAATGGTCACAGCATCCAGTAAGCGGAGGAAGTGGTTCTGGAGCAATGCTAAGGATTTTGGGAACTGTAGGATAATTTGTATCAATGTTCATATTATCCACCCAATCACTAACCACAATATCGTCAAGTAAATGTTATTTTTTTTGCATTGTTAGCATTATTGCTGTTTTTGTTGCCTCATGGCTTTATTCAATCTGTATCGTGGAAGTTCAACGCTTAAGCCCAAATGAAATTTAAAGGCAATGTTCCCACGTTGGCGGAGACTGCATTCACGGTAAACGCTGCGTATGTCGGCTCAATCGGAAATGACCATGACTTTTCTAGCGCTTCAGCGATGCAGATTGAATAGAGCCCTAAACCATGGAACTTCCAATCATGATCCACTAACATGTCAGGACTTGAAGTCAAATACTAGTCAATGGAGTTGCTTGAATTGGAATGTCTTGATAAGTTATCAGAATTTTTTTGTTGTTGATTTATTTGCTGTGTGGCTAGTCCAAGACTTCTATGGTACTTGAAGGACCCTTCAGGGGCATGTTACTCCTTTAATATTTCTCAATCCATGTTGACTAAGAACACACACGACACCAAAGAATGATATTCAGATATGAATTGTGCAGCTTCTACTGAAACAACACAACGATAGTGTTTCTGTTTCGGTTAATCAAATATGCTGAGTGTCACAGACGTAGGATGTATCAAAATGATATGTAAGAAAATGTGAATAGCATAGTTAAGGTTGTACTACGCGGCTTGGGTGAGATCAGACACCTAGTCAGGGAGAATGCTACAGTTTGTTATACCAAATATTATGCCATTGCTTTTTGTATTGCAATCATATTTTTCTTATCGCATAAACTAACATTTTTTAATTTTTTTAAAATTTTACCTTTATTTAACCAGGCAAGTCAGTTAAGAACACATTCTTATTTTCAATGACGGCCTGAGAACAGTGGGTTAACTGCCTGTTCAGGGGCAGAACGACAGATTTGTACCTTGTCAGCTCGGGGGTTTGAACTCGCAACCTTCCGGTTACTAGTCCAACGCTCTTAACCACTAGGCTACCCTGCCGCCCCTCATGCATACAGACACACACGTGCTCACTCTCTTTCACAGACAGACTGACTGTAGAGACACTAACTACCTCTTCTATTCCCTAACCGTCTCTCTACAACCCAAGACCCATTTGTGTGCCTGTGTGAGAGTGTACCGTGTGTGTAGATTTGTCTTTTCATTGGTCATTATCACTCATTACATTTACATTTACATTTTTTTACATTTAAGTCATTTAGCAGACGCTCTTATCCAGAGCGACTTACAAATTGGTGCGTTCACCTTAAGACATCCAGTGGAACAGCCACTTTACAATAGTGCATCTAAATCTTTTAAGGGGGTGAGAAGGATTACTTTATCCTATCCTAGGTATTCCTGAAAGAGGTGGGGTTTCAGGTGTCTCCGGAAGGTGGTGATTGACTCCGCTGTCCTGGCGTCGTGAGGGAGTTTGTTCCACCATTGGGGGGCCAGAGCAGCGAACAGTTTTGACTGGGCTGCGCGGGAACTGTACTTCCTCAGTGGTAGGGAGGCGAGCAGGCCAGAGGTGGATGAACGCAGTGCCCTTGTTTGGGTGTAGGGCCTGATCAGAGCCTGGAGGTACTGAGGTGCCGTTCCCCTCACAGCTCCGTAGGCAAGCACCATGGTCTTGTAGCGGATGCGAGCTTCAACTGGAAGCCAGAATTAGCCATGTAATATGTAGATGTTTTATTTTTGGTATGATAGTTTTATTTTTCAAACGATATAAACATATACAGACAAAAGACAACGTAGATTCTATGCCTAGATTGTTTAAAGATTGACGAAGTGGAGTCAAATTGGTCATTCTCCACTGTACTCGCATTTCAAGATTTTGTTTTAAAACATGAAAACAGTGTGACACTTGACACCCAAAGCTGAGACTGATTTTGAAAAGTAGACAGATGCAATGGTAATGTATCCAATGTGTCAAATACTTTTACAGCTTTGTGACCATGAATGAACTTGTGTTGTAAAACAATATGTATTTACTGTCTGTTTGTACCTTTTATATGCAGACATGTTAAAAAGGGGATTGTTATTTTTACCCAATGTTTTCATTGTAATGCCATGATTATAACTGCTATTCTGATTATGTATGCTTTCTGTGTTCTCTACCCGGTTAGTGTAGAGTGTACAAATCATTAAGAACACTTTCCATGACGGTGTCCAGGTGAAAGCTATGTCACCTGTTAAATCCACTTCAGCCAGTGTAGATGAAGGGGAGAAGTAAAAGAAGTCAAATAAGTATTTGTGCCTTGAGACAAAGATTGTGAATGCGCAAGCAAAGATATTTAAGTGCCTTTGAACGGGGTATGGTAATAGGTGCCAGGCTCACTGGTTTGTGTCAAGAAGTGCAACACGGCAGGGTTTCACGCTCAACAGTTTCCCGTGTGAATCAAGAATGGTCCACCACCCAAAGGACATCCAACCAACTTGATACAATTGTGGGAAGCATTGAAGTCAACAATGGGCCATTATCCTTGTGGAATGCTTGCGAATTGAGCCTGTTCGGAGGGCAAAAGGGAGCCGTGCAACTCATTCTAAGGAAGGTGTTCCTAATGTTTCGTACACTCCATGTAAGTAGAGCGAAGGTTTTTTTTCTCATGCAAATGTGTAATGGTGTAATGCTCCACATAGAGATGTGTAACAACACTGTCTAATGTTGAAAGACAAGTTCTCAATATAAATAGTCTTGAGGCTTTTGTATTATGCATCTGTTAATGTCAATCATTACCATAGAGTGACAAAGGGGGGATTGAAATGTTGTTTTTGTACCTGCCATAGAATTGAATGTAAAACCACAGCGACAGACTGTACCAAACTTCACCTGGGAAACCAACGCCATGTCGAGGGTGGCTACAACATAGAAAAAGAATGTGTGAGGCTTTCTACTTCTATGGGCTGCAAAGCCATGTTTTTTTTTCTTTTTTTAAGTGTACAGCACTTTTCCTCAGGGGCATGTAGCTGATATATATCATAACGATGAAATGTATTGTATCCCCTCCCCATCACGCTCTTTCTATAGCTTTGTTGTGTCAGAAGTGATATGCAATTTTTTTCTGCCATCTCTCATCTGGGGACTAAGTCTCATCAAATAAATAAACAAATATGTAGGAAACTGTCCTGTGACTGTGTTTGCCCGTTGATATTCCTTGGCAGAATATTCGTATATAAATTAAATTGTTGAATTGATGTTTTCGGATTGCAAACACATGACGCTGCATTTTCCTGACCACGACTTCGCTAGTCACACTTTAGCTGGATGAGAGACCATATGCCCAAGACTGAATCAGCATGTCACTCAAGACAACCTTTCAGGCATAGGGGAGAAGACCATACAACAGAAAGAGGAGCAACGCAGCATGGACAATAATAAAAGTTTATTGGAATAGAATTTGTAGTCAGAGAATATCCCAAACAAATGAAAAAAGGGACACTCATCATATACAGTGCCTTCGGAAAGTATTCAGACCCCTTGAGTTTTTCCACATTAAGTTGCGTTACAGCCTTAATCTAAAATGGATTAAATCAAATAAAAAATCCTCAGCAATCTACACACAATACCCCATAATGATGTGAAAACAGGTTTTTAGATATGTTTGCAAATGTATTTAAAATAAAAAAACAAATACCTTATGCAAGTAAGTATTCAGAACCTATGCTATGAGACTTGAAATTGAGCTCAGGTGCATCCTGTTTCCATAGAAACAGCTCAAGGATGATCAATGACTTGACTGGAGTCCACCTGTGGTAAATTGAATTGATTGGACATGATTTGGAAAGGCAAACACCTGTCTATAGTTGACAGTGCATGTCAGAGCAAAAAACAAGCCATGAGATCTAATGAATTGTCAGTTAGCCTAGTGGTTAGAGCGTTGGACTAGTAACCGGAAGGTTGCAAGTTCAACCCCCCGAGCTGACAAGGTACAAATCTGTCGTTCTGCCCCTGAACAGGCAGTTAACCCACTGTTCCTAGTCCGTCATTGAAAATAAGAAATTGTTCTTAACTTGCCTAGTTAAATAAAGGTAAAATTTAAAAAATAGATCTGGTGAAGGGTACCAAAAAAATGTCTGCATCATCAATCAGAAGGTCCCCAACTACACAGTGCCCTCCATCCTTAATAAAAGGAAGAGGTTTGGAACCAACACAACCTAGAGCTGGCCGCCCAGCCAAACTGAGCAATTGTCCACTTTTGGCGTTCTCTCAATCAGCTTCATGAGGTAGTCACCTGGAATGCATTTCAATTAACAGGTGTGCCTTGTTCAAAGTTATTTTGTGGATTTATTTTCCTTCGTTTGAGCCAATCAGTTGTATTGTGACAAGTTAGGGGTGGAGTACAGAAGATATGGACTTGGTCTTTTACCAAATAGCACTATTATGTCAAGAATAGCTCAAATAAACAAAGAAAAAACAGCAGTCCATCATTACTTTAAGACATGAAGGTCAGTGTAACCCGGAACATTTCAAACCGCTAAGGTTTCTTCAAGTGCAGTCTCAAAAACCATCAAGCGCTATGATGAAACAGGCTCTCGTGAGGACCGCCACAGGAATGGAAGACCAAGAGTTACCTCTGCTGCAGAAGATAAGTTCATTAGAGTTACCAGTCTCAGAAATTGCAGCCCAAATAAGAGTTTAAGTAACAGACACATCACAAAAGCAACTATTCAGAGGAGACTGTGTGAATCAGGCCTTTATGGTCAAATTGCTGCAAAGAAACCAATACTAAAAAAGGACACCAATAAGAAGAGACTTGCTTGGGCCAAGAAACACAAACAATGGACATTAGACCTGTGAAAATCTGTCCTTTAGTCTGATGAGTGTAAATTTGAGATTTTTGGTTCTAACCGCTGTGTCTTCGTGAGACGCAGTAGGTGAACGAATGATCTCTGGATGCGTGGTTCCCACATGAAGCATGGAGGAGGTGGTGTGATGGTGCTTTTCTGGGGACACTGTCCGTGATATATTTACAATTCAAGGCACACTTAACCAGCAAGGCTACCACAGCATTCTGCAGCGATACGCCATCCCATCTGGTTTACGCTTTGTGGGACTATCGTTTATTTTTCAACAGGACAATTACCCAAAACACAGGCTGCATAATGCTGTATAAGGGCTATTTGACCAAAAAGGAGTGATGGAGTGTTGCATCAGATGACCTGGCCTCAACAATCACTCAATCTTAACTCAATTGAGATGGTTTGGGATGAGCTGGACCACAGAGTGAAGGAAAATCAGCCAACTAGAGCTCAGCATATAAATTAACTCCTTCAAGATGGTTGGAAAAGCATTCCAGGTGAAGCTGGTTGAGAGAATGTCAAGAGTGTACAAAGCTGTCATCAAGGCAAAGGGTGGCTACTTTGAAAAATATCAAATACAAAATGTAGTAACACTTTTTTGGTTAATACATTATTCATGTGTGTTATTTCATAGTTTTGATGTCTTCACCATTATTCTACAATGTAGAAAACAGTAGCAATAAAGAAAAACTCTTGAATGAGTAGGTGTCCAAACTAGTGGTCGACCGATTAATCGGAATGGCCGATTACAAGTTTTCATAACAATTGGAAATCGGTATTTTTGTACACCGATTTGGCGGATTAATATATATATATATTTTTTTACACCTTTATTTAACTAGACAAGTCGGTTAATAACACATTTTTATTTTCAATGACGGCCTAGGAACGGTGGGTTAACTGCCTTGTTAAGGGGCAGAACGACTGTTTTTTACCTTGTCAGCTCGAGGATTCAATCTTGCAACCTTACGGTTAACTAGTCCAACGCTCTAACCACCTGCCTCTCATTGCACTCCACGAGGAGCCTGCCTGTTACGCGAATGCAGTAAGAAGCCAAGGTAAGTTGCTAGCTAGCATTAAACTCATCTTATAAAAATCAATCAATCATAATCACTAGTTAACTACACATGGTTGATGATATTACTAGTTTATCTAGCGTGTCCTGTGTTGCATATAATCGATGCGGTGCACATTCGTGAAAAAAAGGACTGTCGTTGCTCCAACGTTTACCTAACCATAAACATAAATGCCTTTCTTAAAATCAATACACAAGTATATATTTTTAAACCTGCATATTTAGTGAATATTGCCTGCTAACATGAATTTCTACGTCACTTCTCTTGCAACAGAGTCAGGGTATATGCAGCAGTTTGGGCCGCCTGGCTCGTTGAGAACTGTGTGAAGACTATTTCTTCCTAACAAATACAGCCAACTTCGCCAAACGTGGGATGATTTAACAAAAGCGCATTTGTGAAAAAAGCACAATCGTTGCACGACTGTACCTAACCATAAACATCAATGCCTTTCTAAAAATCAATACACAGAAGTATATATTTTTAAACCTGCATATTTTGTTAAAAGAAATCCAGGTTAGCAGGCAAAATTGTGTCACTTCTCTTGCGTTCATTACACGCAGAGTCAGTGTATATGCAACAGTTTGGGCCGCCTAATTTGCCAGAATTTTACGTAATTATGACATAACATTGAAGGTTGTGCAATGTAACAGGAATATTTAGACTGATGGATGCCACCCGTTAGATAAAATACGGAACGGTTCCGTATTTCACTGAAAGAATAAATGTTTTGTTTGAGATGATAGTTTCTGGATTCGACCATATTAATGACCTAAGGCTCGTATTTCTGTGTGTTATTATGTTATAAATAAGTCTATGATTTGATAGAGCAGTCTGACTGAGCGATGGTAGGCACCAGCAGGCTCGTAAGCATTCATTCAAACAGCAATTTCATGCATTTTGCCAGCAGCTCTTTGCAATGCTTCAAGCATTGCGCTGTTTATGACTTCAAGCCTATCAACTCCCGAGATTTGGCTGGTGTAACCGATGTGAAATGACTTGCTAGTTAGCGGGGTGTGCGCTAATAGCGTTTCAAACATCACTCGCTCTGAGACTTGGAGTAGTTGTTCCCCTTGCTCTGCATGGATAACGCTGCTTCGAGGGTGGCTGTTGTTGATGTGTTCCTAGTTCGAGCCCAGGTAGGAGCGAGGAGAGGGACGGAAGCTATACTGTTACACTGGCAATACTAAAGTGCCTATAAGAACATCCAATAGTCAAAGGTATATGAAATACAAATCGTATAGAGAGGCTAAATATTATTTGAGGCTAAATTGATTTTATTGATGTACTATATTAAGTTAAAATAAGTGTTCATTCAGTATTGTTGTAATTGTCATTATTACAAATAAATAAATACAAATTTAAAAATTGGCCGATTAATCGCTATAGTTTTTTTTTGGTCCTCCAATAAATCGTTATCAGCGTTGAAAAATCATAATCGGTCGACCTCTAGTCCAAACTTTTGACTGGTACTGTAAATTATCAAAAATGTCTAAAAACCTGTTTTTGCTTTGTCATTATGGGGTATTGTGTGTAGATTGATGAGGGGAAAAAACAATTTAATCACTTTTAGAATAAGACTAACATAACAAAATGTGGAAAAGGTCAAGGGGTTTGAATACTTTTCCGAAGGCACTGTACTCAGTCAGAACATCAGTGACCTTCGGTCTGTCATACTGTAACAACATTACTCTACCATGCTCACATCCAATCTGCCACCCACACACTTTCTCACAAACTCACATACTGTACAAACAGACATTTGCGTATCCCTCTCTCACAAATGCATAATCTCTCGTATCTGCATACATTCTCACAAACAGTTCCGGATTCTCTTCAAACACACTCACACGCTGCTCCTCACACACACACACCGTGTCTGTCTGGTCTATCGGAGGCTGTTGCTGTTGGGCTGAGAGCCAGCCAAGCCAGGGTGGTCCGGACTGTGGCGGTTCTGCAAGAAGAGGCACAAACACTATAGAAAAAGTCCCAACCCATAGCCATTGGCTTCAGCTCTAAATCAATCCCCTCCCTCCTAACCCCTATGCCTCCTACATCCAAACGTCAGTGAAAGAGGTGGATAGTGGGTCAGGACAGTAAGTCTTACCTTCTTCTTTTTCTTGTCCTTCTTTTTCTTCTTGCGATCGGGGTCGTCATCCCTCTTTTTCTTCTTCTTCTTGGGGTCAGAGTCTGACGGGGTTTCTGTAAAAACACAAGGAATGGTTTCAAAGGATGTGGGATGGTGTCAGTACCTGTGTGTGTGTGTGTGTGTGTGTGTGTGTGTGTTACCTTGTGGTATGGGATCTTGTGGTCGGTGGTGTTTGTGCTTGTTTTTGCTCTTCTTCTTTGGGGGCTGTATGTGCATCAGTCTGTACTGCTCTGGTAGCTGGAACACAAACACAGAGTTTATACCATCTTCACATCTTCGTTAGCAGTACAGAAATTATACAGCCAAATGTTGATTAATAAAGTTCCCTAGAATGTGTGAGCTGTGTTGGGTAGGTTACTTTCTAAACATAATCCATTCCAGTTAAATGCACAAATTTGTAATCAGTAATGGAACTGTTCGATTACCTAAACTCAATAACGTAATCAGATTATTTTAAGTTACTTTTGGATTACTTTCCCCTTAAATTAAGAAGTATTAGAAGAAGACAAAAAGGATCCATCAAACGCATTTCACCATTGTGGTATCTGACTTGTGGCCAGACTCAGGTGGAACAAACTTAAACCTGTGTCTTTTTTCAATGCTGAATTGAATATCTCTGAGAAAACAGGAAGATGTGAATTTATTTTTTTGCAAACATTCTTTCTGAATTTAAAAGTAGTCCAAGAAGTAATCTAGTTTTTCAAAAGTATATATATATATATATATATATTTGTTTAAATAGTCTGGTAAAGTAACAGATTACCTGTAATCAGATTACCTGTAATCAGTTACTCTCCGTGTGTGTGTGTGCGCATGCTTGTGTGTGTGTTTACAGGTCCGGTGTGTAGTCTGAAGCCGGTGAGGCTGGCTCCGGTCAGAGGGCTGAAGGAGTTGCCACACACTGGAGGCTTCTCTATCAGAGAGCGCAACGAACTGCCATCCTGGGTGCCAGGACAGTCTATCATACCTAGAGAAAAAAACTAAGTTATATTTTCACAAACTGGTTAGGTGCAGTGAAATGGGAGTCAGCTGTAGTAGTACGGCGTCCCTTGAGCAAATTAGGATTAAGTGACTTCTTCAAGGGCACATTAAACACCATGTCTCCTCGGGTATTTGAACCAGTGACCTTTCAGTTACTGGCCCAATGCTCTAACCACTAGGCTACCTGCTGCACAGAAGAGAGGTGAAAACGGAGACACTGATTACATAGAGACAGAGATCACTCAGTGTGATGGGTCCACAGAAAATCACTGACATGCACAGACAAAAACACACACAAAGTAAACAGCGCAACAGTGCTGTGTGTGTAGTTCACCTGGTAACTCTGGCAGGAAGTTGCTGAGCTTCTCCTTAACCTTCTTGCCACAGAACTTGTTGTAGGCGTGTTCCAGGTTGTAATGGGTGATTAGGTTGGTGTTGCCCGTCAGCTCATTGCCCACTGTGGGGCAAACACAAAGGATAAGACACTGTCACTACAGTAACAAGATCCATACAGACGTCAATGTCCCATTCAACGGTCCAGAGTGAGTAACTTGTTATGGCTAATGTAGAAACTAGGAAGTGTACCTAAAAATTGATAAAGCAAAGATAACACGATCTGCTAGAGAAATTAGATTACATTCCATACTGACCACGGCACACACTTGGGCTAGGCCTACAGAATGCACCATCAATTAATATACTACCCACTGGGCTAACTAGTCAGTAACCAGCTTGCTCTAGAGCAGGGTTTCCCCAAACTCGGTCCTGGGTCACCCCTTGGGTGCACGTTTTAGTTTTTGCCTGAGCACTACACAGCTGATTCAAAGAATCAAAGTTTGATGATGAGTTTGTTATTTGAATCAGCTATGTAGTGCTAAGGCAAAAACCAAAACATGCACCCGAGGGGGGACCCAGGACCGAGAATGGGAAACCCTGCTCAAGAGTACCCAACGGAGTAAACTGTTTACAGCCGGCCCCCCTTTACAGGTCATTACAGTCTATTGAATGGACTAGTAACTAGCTACCACACATGTTAGTTAATATTAGAAAATAACACGAGGTAGCAAATAATAATATTCCACTCAAGTATGAATAAACATATTACGTACTGCCTACACTGAAATGTTAACTTTACCTGGTAGCTCTCGCAGTAAATAAAAAGGTTCGTTCATTGCTCCCGGCTTCCGTAGAGCAGGCCCCTCATCCCCGTGCTGAGGTGGCATCTGAGCCGCCATTGTGACTTGATTTGGCGGCAGAGGCGGTGGTGGTTTTCCCGGTCCGAATCCCAAAGACGATGATCCGGGTGGTCCCTGAGCTTCATTTTGCCCATACAGATTTGAAAACATTTCCGTCATGTCTATTGGGAGTATCTAATATATATATTTTTTAAAGACATCGATTTCCTCCCCTATACTTTTAGTTTTGTACACATTGAGCCACGATTGTCTGACAACTTGTCTCGACTTCTTTGTGGCATAGTCGGCGTAGTACCGTAATACCAGCAATATATTTGCCGGTTAAATTGTATTGACAATGGTCCCGATATGAAAGTGTTCGTTTCAAAAGTTAATCTTGTATATTTGAATGATGTACTGTAGCTACTAAATGAAAGCAATGCGTTTGTGTTGCGTTTTTGTATTTTGAGTTTATTTAATAACAAAAAGCGCAAGGCAGACATTGGAATAAAATAACTGGTATACTCCTTACAAAAATGCACAGTTTACAGATGTCAGGGTTAGAGTTATGATTCAAATTGGTCAAATCCATTCTGCTTTAGAACAGGTCATTACTCAGGGTTAAACATCAAAGGTCGCAGGAGGGCAGAGGGAGGAAGAGAGCGCTTGGAACTCTGCAAAAGCTGTCTGTGCAGGTGCCTAGAGATGCAGGAAGAAAAAGAAACAATGAAAACATAATATTGCTAAACCAAAGCCAAAACTGACACTGACTCATTCCATATACAGGTTAGAGGACTTGTGCAGCTCTGTGCCCCCCAATGCAGTGATTCTCCATCTTGCTCACCTTCCACTCGTCCACAGCTGTTGCGATGCGCTGTTCGGTCTGAGTGATGCCCTCCCTGCCTGCCTGCACCCTCTGAGCCAGCACAGCATTCTCCTGCAGAATCTTCTTCAGCTCCCTCCGCAGGTAAGCCTCCTGCTTCAGGTAGTATGGTGTCACAAAACTACACAGGTCCTGCTCAGGCACTCCACTGGGACGCCTGGGGGACATGAAGAGGAGTAGGTTGAACAGAAGTGGCCCTGGCCACTGATCTAAGGTCAGATCTTACAAGGTGAACACACATAAATGGATGTAATGGCATACAGGACAATCCAAGATGGAGGAAGACACTAGGCACAGCAGCATACAGACACAAACAAAGAGACCAACATCCTCTTTGATGGTGACAGTGACTAACCATGCAGGGTCTTGGCTGTCCTTAGCAGCTTCTTCCAGTTTGTTCAACTCATCCAGTTTGCACTGTAGCTCCCCCTCTTCGATCAGTTTATTGATGTCATCCTGTATAAAGTGCCACACACACACAGTCAAAATTCTAACATTCCCTCATATGAAGTGTACTTAAGGGATGGTGACCAACCTGTATAGTCCTCTGTAGGTCTTCTATGAACTGCTTGTGGATGTTCTCTGTCACCTGTGGGTTCTTCTTGTAGAACGGATGGAACGTGTGGGCAAATCTGTGAAAACTGACGACAGGTTCAGACAGATTTAGCTGTCTAGTATCTCAAGGGTGCAACATTGTTCATCTCAACGTAATATATAGCCAAATGTATCATTCACGAACTACTTACCTTGCATCGGATATAAACTTCTGTAGGCTCTTCTCCATTACTTTGTTGAACAGCAATAGCCTGTTCCTCCGGGGCTCGGCTCCGTCTGACCGGCGAGAATCATTTCCATGACCCGACGACGGAGACGAAACATCTCCTGTTGCATTACTAGACTGATCCTCCACATTATCTCCTGAACTTTTAGCACCTTTGTGACGAATTTCCTCCTGAGTTGTTTCACCAGTTTCTTCCATGTTCAACTTTATTTATTTTTTACAGTACCCGCCAAAGCGCTAGAAACCTACAAGAAACGCCCATCTACGGAACGCCAACATGTACAAAAAGTTACTGTGTCATTGTACGCACGCGCAGATAGGTATTCTATGTTACGTACATTCACTTTGAGCAATCTTTGGTTGAGCTTTTGCTGCATCAACTGTACTTTTCCTCAAACTCCTTTCTTTCTCTTCTCTATGTTGCATGCTGCGCGAACATGGGGTTGATCACCGAAGTTATTGCTTTCTTTTACCACTTACCTCAAATATACAAATGGCTCTTCAAGCCTTATTACATATTGTCTACATTGATGTCCACTGCATTCCTCATACTTAGGAAGTGTCCGGGACTTTGCGAAAACCTGAACACTGAACGGGAGGACCGGAACCCATGCGACTTTGACTTGGTCAGTATCAGGGAAGCGTGGCAGCGCTGTTGCGCTAAATCTTCTGGGTTGTGGTGTTACTGTAAATATTTATTTTACAACACTTTGTATGTAATATTGTGGGGCCTGTCTTACAGAGAGAAGTGGATATTCTTATGTTTATCGATGCGATTGTCATGATGAAGAACAGGAGAGACAGTAAATTCTGAATGAATGACACCGGTTTGGCCAGGTGGCAGGTGTGAGCCCATTGTTGTCACTGAAAATCTCTCATATGTTTACAGTATAAACAGTAAACATCAGAACACACACATGCAAAGGCAACTTGCCCGACAAACCCTCACATACCATAAACCACTTAAGGAGATGTTGATCTGCTGAGGATGGGTTTGCTCTTGACAATCTGTTTGTTTTGTGAACATGAGAATACAGTTGGTTGTAATGGCACTGCTTATTTCATTTACTCATCCTAACCCCCCTACCCTCTTTTCTATCCATTGAGTTGTATTATTCCTCTCTCTACTCCACCCCCTTATTTCTCTGTTATGAACCCTAACCTGTATCCCATTCTCCAGTCACCATAGAGCAGCATGCAGGGAACCTGTTTATGTTCAGTAAGGTGGCCAACGTTATCCTCTTCTTCAGGCTGGACATCAGACTGGGCTTCCTCTACTTCTTACTGTGCATTGGTGAGCTGACATAGTGTCATACTACCCTTAATGCCACTGCTATCAGTTATTATGCATTATAACTAGTGCCCAGAGGAAGTTGTTGTACTCCTTGTTAAGACAAGACAATGCATGCTTCAGTGTTTCAGTTGGAATTTGACTTTGTTAGTCGAAACCAACTAGTCTGTCTATGCTCTGTGAGTGATCTTGGCAGCATAGGTTAGGAGTTAGAGTTAATACCAACTATACTGAACAAAAATATAAATGTTACATGAAACAATTTCAGTCAATTTAAATAAATTCATGAGTCCGTAATCTATGGATTTCACATGACTGGACAGGGGTGCAGCTATGGGTGGGCCTTGGAGGGCATAGGCTCACCCACTTGGCAGCCAGGCCCACCCACTAGGGAGCAAAGTCCAGCCAATCAGAATTAGTTTTTCCCACAAGGCCCACCCATGGTTACACGTGGTCTGCAGTTGTGAGGCCGGTTGGACGTACTGCCAATTCTCTAAAGAGACATTGGAGGCAGTTTATGGTAGAGAAATGTATATTAAATTATCTGGCAACAGCTCTGGTGGAAAATCCTGCAGTCAGCATGCCAATTGCACGCTCCCTCAGAACTTGAGACATCTGTGGTATCTTTGGTATTGCACATTTTAAAGTGACCTTTTATTGTCCCCAGCACAAGATGCACCTATGTAATGATCATGCTGTTCAATCAGCTTCTTGATATGCCACACCTTTAAAAAAATATATATATTTCACCTTTATTTAACCAGGTAGGCAAGTTGAGAACAAGTTCTCATTTACAATTGCGACCTGGCCAAGATAAAGCAAAGCAGTTTGACACATACAACGACACAGAGTTACCCATGGAGTAAAACAAACATACAGTCAATAATACAGTATAAACAAAACGGATTGCACTGTGATAGACTGCAACCAATTTGTTGAGTAGGGTATTGGAGGCTATTTTGTAAATGACATCGCCAAAGTCGAGGATTGGTAGGATGGTCAGTTTTACAAGGGTATGTTTGGCAGCATGAGTGAAGGATGCTTTGTTGCGAAATAGGAAGCCAATTCTAGATTTAATTTTGGATTGGAGATGTTTGATATGGGTCTGGAAGGAGAGTTTACAGTCTAACCAGACACCTAAGTATTTGTAGTTGTCCACGTATTCTAAGTCAGAGCCGTCCAGAGTAGTGATGTTGGACAGGCGGGTAGGTGCAGGTAGCGATCGGTTGAAGAGCATGCATTTAGTTTTACTTGTATTTAAGAGCAATTGGAGGCCACGGGAGGAGAGTTGTATGGCATTTAAGCTTGCCTGGAGGGTTGTTAACACAGTGTCCAAAGAAGGGCCAGAAGTATACAGAATGGTGTCGTCTGCGTAGAGGTGGATCAGAGACTCACCAGCAGCAAGAGCGACCTCATTGATGTATACAGAGAAAAGTGTCGGCCCAAGAATTGAACCCTGTGGCACCCCCATAGAGACTGCCAGAGGTCCGGACAGCAGACCCTCCGATTTGACACACTGAACTCTATCAGAGAAGTAGTTGGTGAACCAGGCGAGGCAATCATTTGAGAAACCAAGGCTGTTGAGTCTGCCGATGAGGATGTGGTGATTGACAGAGTCGAAAGCCTTGGCCAGATCAATGAATATGGTTGCACAGTAATGTTTCTTATCGATGGCGGTTAAGATATCGTTTAGGACCTTGAGCGTGGCTGAGGTGCACCCATGACCAGCTCTGAAACCAGATTGCATAGCAGAGAAGGTATGGTGAGATTCGAAATGGTCGGTCATCTGTTTGTTGACTTGGCTTTCGAAGACCTTAGAAAGGCATGGTAGGGTAGATATAGGTCTGTAGCAGTTTGGGTCAAGAGTGTCCCCCCCTTTGAAGAGGGGGATGACCGCAGCTGCTTTCCAATCTTTGGGAATCTCAGACGACACGAAAGAGAGGTTGAACAGGCTAGTAATAGGGGTGGCAACAATTTCGGCAGATAATTTTAGAAAGAAAGGGTCCAGATTGTCTAGCCCGGCTGATTTGTAGGGGTCCAGATTTTGCAGCTCTTTCAGAACATCAGCTGAACGGATTTGGGAGAAGGAGAAATGGGGAAGGCTTGGGCGAGTTGTTGTGGGGGGGTGCAGTGCTGTTGACCGGGGTAGGAGTAGCCAGGTGGAAAGCATGGCCAGCCGTAGAAAAATGCTTATTGAAATTCTCAATTATGGTGGATTTATCAGTGGTGACAGTGTTTCCTATCTTCAGTGCAGTGGGCAGCTGGGAGGAGGTGTTCTTATTCTCCATGGACTTTACAGTGTCCCAGAACCTTTTTGAGTTAGTGTTGCAGGAAGCAAATTTCTGCTTGAAAAAGCTAGCCTTGGCTTTTCTAACTGCCTGTGTATAACGGTTTCTAGCTTCCCTGAACAGCTGCATATCACGGGGGCTGTTCGATGCTAATGCAGAACGCCATAGGATGTTTTTGTGTTGGTTAAGGGCAGTCAGGTCTGGGGAGAACCAAGGGCTATATCTGTTCCTGGTTCTAAATTTCTTCAATGCGGCATGTTTATTTAAGATGGTTAGGAAGGCATTTAAAAAAAATATCCAGGCATCCTCTACTGACGGGATGAGATCAATATCCTTCCAGGATACCCCGGCCAGGTCGATTAGAAAGGCCTGCTCGCTGAAGTGTTTCAGGGAGCGTTTTACAGTGATGAGTGGAGGTCGTTTGACCGCTGACCCATTACGGATGCAGGCAATGAGGCAGTGATCGCTGAGATCTTGGTTGAAGACAGCAGAGGTGTATTTAGAGGGCAAGTTGGTTAGGATGATATCTATGAGGGTGCCTGTGTTTAAGGCTTTGGGGAGGTACCTGGTAGGTTCATTGATAATTTGTGTGAGATTGAAGATGGAAGATTATATTGTATTATATTTATATTATATTATTATATTATATTGGCAAAGAAGAAATGCTTACTAACAGCTAATGTAAACAAATTTGTGCAAAACATTTGAGAGAAATAAGCTTTTTGTGCGTATGGAAAATGATTTCTGCTCATGAAACATGTTTACTTTACATATTGCATTTATATTTGTGTTCAGTGTATCTATTCTACAGTATCATATACTAAAAATGTTGCTGTTTCCTATCCTATCCCAGCATTCGTCATGACCTGCAAACCACCACTCTACATGGGCCCAGAGTACATCAAGTACTTCAGTGAAAAGACCATAGACGTAAGTGTGGTAATCCAAGCCTTGAGACGTGACAGCCATGAAGATTAGACTGTCATTACAGTATTACTGACTATAAGTGAGCATTAGATGTTATTTACAACAGTTTAAATGTTACTAATCCATGTTCTACTGCTCTAGTAGCCCTGCCTGCCAGGCTAATGATGGTACTTTTAGTAGCAGAAGACACCCACCTGGGAACCAGACTACTATTCCAATGATCTATTATAGGTAATCTAATGTAATCTGGTCTAATCCCATTGGACATGAGGAGTTTAATCATGATACTCGCGTGACGTGGATCGTTGAGTTCTATGCTAACTGGGCTCCTGAGTGTCAGTCCTTCGCTGACCTCTGTCTCACTTATTTGCTTCCTCCCTCTCCATCTCCTCTTGTCTGTGTACATTTACCCCCTCCTCTACTCTTATCCCAGTGAAACACACTTCTCTAATGTTGTTGTGTTAACTGAACATGGCTGTCTCCTGTTTTCCTCGGTTTTTCAGGTATAACTGTTGTCTTTGGCGATGCCAGATTAAGTGATATGACACGCTATTCTATAAAATAATTTCTCCGTAATTAATATTACCTGATTGAGCTAATCATGTAAATGTAATTAACTAGAGAGTCGGGGCACCACAAAATAATATTTATAGAGCTGTTATCTTCCGAATAAACTCTGAAAGACCTAGTAATATTTTACATCAATAGCAGTCAATATTAATCGTCACCTTAATTCAGTCTCATCTGAAAGTTGTAAATTCTTGGTTATCTGCACGAACCCTGGCTAACAAGTTGAATCAGCAATACAAAATTGGGTTTAATTATTTATTTACCAAATACCTAGCTAATCAACACAGAATTACACATACACATAATTAATCATAACTTGATTACAAATTACGTCATAAAGGAAAACGTCCCTAGCGGTAGGAACAGACATGACAGCTTGTTACACAAAATAAAAGGGCTGGGCTTGAGTGAAAGAGCGGGACGACTGAGGAACAAAGGGCGAAGCTGTGCTATCGTAAATACAGTATCTTATGCATTCTAAATTACCGCCCATTTGGAAAAGGAAAATGCAATAAATATTTACTTGGTGGTAGATGGAAGGCCGTGTTGCCAAACCGAGTCCTTTGAAGAATGCCTCTGGTTGTCAATTGTATACGTTATAGTAACGTCGTTGTGTGATAGACGGGATACTCTGTCTGTTCCTTCCCAAACCTCGTTTGTAGCTGCTGTTGCTAACTCAACGGCTAGGAGGTATCACTTCTGTAGTGAATAAGAGTTCAAAGTTCATACCATTCGTAACCAAAGCTCACGCTGATGTTGGCTTCGTTCTGTAGTTATTATCTGAACCATTCTGACATCGGACCGTCGTCCTCACATCCTCAGAACAGGAGGTTATATTGTCGTTAAGGCTTTATATAGGAAGGGAGAGGAGGGCGTGTTTGAAAAGTTTTATAGCCCATGTCCCTTCACAGTGGCGGGCCACTGATTGAGCAGAGCCCTAACCTTATGAAAACCCAAATCTCACATTTTAGAAGCTAAAATCACATTTCATCCCATCACAAATAATTTCATATTCAAACATTTAAATTGATCAACAATTCCATGTGAATCCGATAACTCTGATGTGTAGACTTTCCACTGTAGAGTTTGTCATCTTATCATTGATGAGAACGTCTCAGATGACAACCGAGCTGACATCATATTCATTAAGTACCACCGCATATGTTCAATTGGTCGGATTACCAGAATATAGTTAATTTCCCCCCACCTTCTGATGTTCCCAGAATCTCTTATGTTAACCAAGGGGTTTGCAAATGTAACATCAGTTGGGAAGAGAGAGGAAAAAGGGGGGAAGATGTATTTATGACTGTCATAAACCTACCCCCAGGCCAACGTCATGACACTGTACTGGACTGGGGTTTGGGAAGATAGATGCTGGCCGGTACGGAGAGGTAAGACTTTCCCTTATGGACATTGGAAGTGTTTCTGACAAACTATATTTTCACGAGAATGCTCCATTACATTTTTTTATTTAGATTCTAAGACCCTAGACTGCATGTCCGTCTGTCTAAATTTAAGACAATAAGGAACTGCTTATTTCCACAGCCTGAATTGTATTTCTGCCGTGTGCTGACTATGTATTTTTCTACAGGTACAAGGTTAGTACCTCCTCTCTGGCCAAGCAGCTCCCTTCATTGGTGCTTTTCCAGTCAGGGCGGGAGGTCATGAGGCGTCCAATGGTGGACAATAAGTTTTGAGCTGTGTCCTGGACTTTCAGCGAGGTGTGTGTTGTGGGGAATCATCGGTCTGTGTGCGGGCTTGTGTGTGCGTGACTTGATGAAGTGTGGAAATGGCTTTAGGTCCCCACTCACATAACCGTGTGCCTCATTCACATCTAGGAAAACATCATACGTGACTTCAACCTGAACGAGCTCTTCGAGGCATCTAAGAAGATAAAGGGTCGTGGTGTGAAAGGAGAGGACCAGAACCCCTCACTACCAGACGAGGGCAGCGAAGAGCGCCAACCTGAACCAGACACCCCAGCAGAGAGCAAGAAAGACCAGTAGTGACGAAGGGACAACAGGGACTGGATTGTTCTACTGCACACAGTTCACTGCTTGTCACACAATCGCTGTCAGTTATCACTGGTTGTATTACCAGATGACCAGGATTCAAGTTAATTCACGAGCTTGGGCTTGTGGAAAAGCTGCTGCACGCAAACCAAAAGGGACAGAATGAGCTACACTACATGGCCAAAAGTATGTGGACACCCGCTCGTTGAAAAATCTCAATCCTAAATCATGGGCATTAAAATTGGAGTTGGTCCCCCTTTGCTGCTATCAAATCAAATGTTATTTGTCACATGCACCGAATACAACAGGTGTAGACCTTACAGTGAAATGCTTACTTACAAGCCCTTAACCAACAAGAAGTTAAGGAAAAACCTTAAGTTAAAAAAAGTATAAATAACACAATTAAAACAGCAGCAGTAAAATAGCAATAGCGAGGCTATATACAGGGGGTACCAGTACAGAGTCAATGTGTGGGGGCACTGGTTAGTCGAGGTAATATGAACAGTGGCAAGAAAAAGTATGTGAACCCTTTGGAATTATCTGGATTTCTGCATAAATTGGTCATAACATTTGATCCGATTCTTCATTTAATTTTCTTAATTAAAATTAATATACAAGGCATCAAGGCCTATTTGTGCAAAACAAATGAACACACCAACACATCTATTGTTTAGGAATGTTTGACCACTAGCTGTTCGATTATATATTTATAAATACACATTTTGAATGAACATTTATTCATTTAGTTAATTTGTTGTTATAATTAAAACAGTCTGTGGTTATTTGCTATTGGATTGGCAGAATGACACAACTACTAACACATTAGCCTACAGCTGGCCTGAACATAACTTTTTTTGAATGCACTTTAATTCTACAATGTCACACTTACCGATGGCGAGGTGAAGCCTGTGCCCAAAGCACTGCAGGCGGGTCCAGTTATTCAAGCGCAATGCTTTTTTCATGTTGCTCCCGATGACAATTCCAAAGAGTCTTTGAGACCCTGGGCTATTACTTCACCCGTATGATGATCGGGGAAGTATGGAACTCTTACCCCGCTACACTTCTCTGGCGTGGTTACAATTTGTGAAAGGTTGTGATTGGTGGATAACCTCTGTGCACGTGTTGTCACGCAATTGGGACATGATTCGACATTGGGCTGACAGAGAAGAGACAGTGAGATGCTGCATTTGTGAAACGTTACAACATTATAACAGAACCTCGATTCTTGTAATACAGGCATTTTCCATATCGAGCTAAAACATAAACTCAAATATATAGAAAAAACTATATATCGCCCAGCCCTAGGTTGAAAGGGCTCTATGCAGGCCAGTCAAGTTCTTCCACACTGATCTCGACAAACCATTCCTGTATGGAAGTCGCTTTGTGCACAGGGGCATTGTCATGCTGAAACAGGAAAGAAGCTTCCCCAAACTGTTGCCATAAAGGACAGAATCATCTAGAATGTCATTGTATGCTGTAGTGTTAAGATGTC
This sequence comes from Oncorhynchus nerka, assembly GCF_034236695.1. NCBI lineage: Eukaryota > Metazoa > Chordata > Actinopteri > Salmoniformes > Salmonidae > Oncorhynchus > Oncorhynchus nerka. The sequence goes on from NC_088401.1 coordinate 57,152,687, forward strand.
CCTTCACTGGAACTAAGGGGCCTAGCCCAAACCATGAAAAACAGCCCCAGACCATTATTCCTCCTCCACCAAACTTTACAGTTGTCAGTATGCATTCAGGCAGGTAGCGTTCTCCTGGCATCCCCAAACCCAGGTTCGTCTGTCCGACTGCCAGATGGTGAAGCGTGATTTATCACTCCAGAGAACACATTTCCACTGCTCCAGAATCCAATTGTGCATGGTGAGCTTAGGCTTGTGTGCAGCTGCTTGGCCATAGAAACCCATTCATGAAGCTCCCAACAAAGTTCTTGTGCTGGCATTGCTTCCAGAGGAGGTTTGGAACTCGGTAGTGAGTGGAGTGTTGCAACCGAGGACAGACGATTTTTACACGCTTCAGCACTCGCCAGTACCGTTCTGTAGACTTGTGTGGCCTACCACTTGGCGGCTGAGCCGTTGTTGCTCCTAGATGTTTCCACTTCACAATATCAGCACTTACAATTGACCGGGGCAGCTCTAGCAGGGCAGAAATTCAACAAACTGACTTGTTGGAAAGGAGGCATCCTATGACAATGCCACATTAAAAGTCACTGAGCTCTTCAGTAAGGCCATTCTAGTACCAATGTTTGTCTACGGAGATTGCATGGTTGTGTGCTCGATTTTAAACACCGCTCAGCAACGGGTGTGGCTGAACTAGCCAAATAGACACATTTGGCTAGTTCATGGAAACATCTAACCTTCCCAATTATCGATGCCTTAAATGATTGAAGTGAAAATGCCGCCATCTCACTCATTCATCCATAACACTTTTACTGTGACTGCAGTGAGTTTCTTTTACTTTCACTTTCATGTTCTGATGCCTTTTGGGTCACATTTCACACCAAAGTATTGAGTCAAACTGACAGTTGGTAGGTATAATCTGTTCTGCCAAAAGTGAAATAAAACTTTTATCCTCCCAGACCCCTGCCATACTCTCGGCTGATTTTTGATTGAAGACAGACACGTTTTTCCATCAGGGCAACCTTTTAATCTGAGAAGACATCTTTAAAAACCACTTCATAAGGCCATTTTGGAACTGTCTTTTTCATATTCATCATTGAAGTCATTTGTGACACTCTTTTCATTCAGCCCAGCTTACAACAATAGTGTTCTAATTTACTCATGTATATTCACTTCTTCACCACCAAAGTAAGTCAGACTTTCTCCAGTCCTGTATGTCTGACTTTTTGTGCCATTATGATGCTTAACTATTGTCATCATACATATCAACCGGGTGTGCATTTGGCAAGGATATTCTCTCTCTCTCACACACACACACACACACACACACACACACATCTAAACGAGTGGGACGCACACACACTGACTGGCCATGCTGCTGTTTGATTGGTTGGTGGGATAGTCTACTTTGTGTGCTTCAGAACATAACATGTGTTATATTCAGCTAGCTTTGACATTCCAACTCTCATAGTTTTGGATTAAACATAACACCACTTCTCACCCACCTCTGTGTTTCTGACCATGCCTTCCTAAACGTATTTGTGGCCAAAATGTTAAATTGTACCATAAAGAGATTCAAAATAAAGAAATCAAGAGGCCAGAATATCTACAAAACAAACTCAAATATAACATTCTTATCTGGCTGTAGTCATACGAAATACTGTAAAAAACAAAATGCTTAGTTTTACTACAAATGGTATCAAGGCAAAAAAACAATCAAAACAGTCCTCAATTTCAACCCCCCCCCCCCAAGACACATCATACATATTTCTATTAACAATCAGACATTACTATAGAATATCTATAATTATACCATTATACCATCTATAAATAAACCACCCCCCAGAATTTGATTTCTTGGAATTGTCCAAGTACATTAGAATTTAAGGACAAGGCACTATGACAGCGATGTGCGCTCTGGGTTATAAATGACCCTTCTGAGAACAGATCTAGGATAATCTTAACATCCCCTAGTCCTAACCTTAACCATTAGGGTCAAAAAGCCCCATTGTCTAGGGGCAACTTCATCCAACTCCAGGACGTAGATATCGGTTTGGAATTGTGTTAAGAGCGCAAAGGTTTCCCTGTGTGTTCAAATAAATAAGCCCCTCCCACCCTAAACCCATTTGGCTAGACATCTTTATAAGGTTTTTCTAGCATTCGATTGACAGAAAACATTGAACATCAAAAGGACAATCATTTAAAACTACAAACAGAGAATTTGAATAATGTATCAATAAAAAACATTGAGTGTACATTCCACAAAGAGGCTTGTGCTGTATTTGTGATTCAGAATTTCTATTTTCTTTGTGGCTTTCAACATCCTCAGTGATGTCACTTCAGCTGTCCGTCAGAGAGGATCATCACATTGGATGATGAATTCCATCAAGATCTATGACAGGCTGAAGCAGCCTTCAATCAAAACAAGCGACCAGTCTAACTCACTCACATTAACAGTTTGTCACAAAGCAAAATAAACTATATCTTCATCATCTGACCCAATAATTCTTAAAGATTTTTTTAGACATTTATATAAAACAATTAAATAAAGCTTTGGTTTTTTAGAAAACTAAAATGAAATTATAGTGGTTGAGGCATCATCACTGCAGACTAACTAATTAATGACTACTGTGGAGTGGGGATCCATTGTGATTGATTCATCCATATGATGGAGCAGGAAGTCTTAAACCACAGAGTGCCACGATTGGTCACCAGTCCATATGCGCCCTCTCAGGCACCATACTGATTGGTTAAAAAGCCTTACTTCCTTCCAGGATTATATTTTATCGCATAAATTCTCCATGTGTTAATGTACCAAAACAAATCATATTTTTATATAAGTGTTATAGAGAGAGTTTAGTACCCCGCAGTCATAATAGCATTTATGTTATACAGTCTATGGCTCACAGAGAGGCCGAGGTAAGGTTGTCCCATTCCAACACTGATCAACATCCAATATGAAAGATTGGCAGATAAAGATGGCCAGTTGCACTATAAGGATAGGAAGGTAATTGAAATACCAGTGAGCCAACACACTTCTATTCCACTATCCGACTCCATATTGACCATTGTGTGGGTGCATTTTAGTGAACATCCATCTTGAAGCCCCTCAGAGTAAGAAATTTGGAATCTGTCCAGTGGAACAATCTTCTTTCTATCATTGGCCGGGGCGGACGTCTGTCACTCAAACCGATATCTCATAGGTTGTCCCTCCGACGCCAGTCACCTTTTTCACCCCGCCCCCTGGTTTAGATGTACTGTGATTGGCCAAGCCTGGGCGAGATGTGGATCTGATTGGAAAGTCGGCGGGAAAGGGGGGGGGTGTAAGGATGCAGATGGGGTGACGGAGTGAGAGAGAAGAGGTGAGTAGATCTGAGTCAAAAATGCACTGTAATAACAAGACTTATGATAAGGTTACAAGAGTAGAAGGCTCATTGGGGCGGAGGAAAAGGGCACAGAACAGACAGGAGTGAGAAGACAGTAGCAGTAGACACAATTCAAACAGATATACATCCCACTACAGTTACACCTGAGCATAGTTCTTATACACATTAAAAACACACTCCAGCAGAAAAACTTACCGATACCAAGAGGAGAAAAAGACTCACACAGATCAGGGAGGAAGAGGGTTCACATAGATCAATCAGGGAGGAAGAGGAGTACGAAGAGTACCAGGCTTGTGGCTCAGATCTCTACTCACTGTGGAGCCTGGGTCCCTCCGATTTCGCCCCCTCCCGACAAACCACCTCCTCCCATTGGCCGAGCCTTGTGCTGGAGCCCTGCCTCTCGGGTGTAGGAGAGAGACTGCCCCAGGGAGAGGCCTCGGGGCAGGGGGGACACAGGGGGGTCAGGGGAACAGGCACGGGGGGAGGACGGGGAGGGCTGTTCAGAGACGGGAGGAAGGGGGCGAGAGGAGGCGGCACGGAGGTGTGGGTGTCTGGTGTCCTGGTGGAGGAGGTGCGGTGTCTCGGGGTGAGCAGTGTGTGGGGGAGGAGTCGGCAGGGGCGGGCTGATGGCGCGTAGGTACGCCCTGTGGGGGGAGGAGAAAGAGGCAGAGCCCTGGAGCAGCTGGCCCTCTCTCTGCTGGGCCATCTGTGCAGAGAGGAAGGGCGAGGTGTACCCCTGCAGGGCGCATCCCCGACCCCGGGGGCCGGCAAGGAGAAGGTAGTCGCCGGGGGAAACGCTGCGGGGGTGTGGTGCTTCTGGGGGGACAGCTCATGAGCAGCCGATTCAAACTCTGGGCTCTCGGACGGTGTCAGCAGGCTGTCGTAGGACAGGCTGCCATTCCGAGGTGTCTGATTGGCCAGGCTCTTGTAGCTGGTGTCGGTGGTGCCCTCTGATTGGAGCGTGCCCAGAGTATTGTGGTGCGTGTGGGCAGAGCGCATGCTGGATGAGAGGGAGCCACCGGTGGACAAGACAAGAGATGAGGGGTAGGAAGTGTACGACCGCCCCCCTAGGGAGTACCCGGAGATGCCCCCCGAGACGCCACCACCCGTCCCGCTGGTTCCCCCGGGGCCCTCGCCCCTTTCCCTTCCCCCCTTATGCACCCCCACACCTATTATCGACCCCCCATCAAGGGTGCTGGGCTCAGATCGATAGCTGGGCTGGCAACTCGACTGGAGGATGGAGGGAGAGTCCAGACTGTCCCCACGAATCATCTGGAGAGAGAGAGAGAGAGAAGAGAGAAGAGAGAGAGGTGAAGGTAATGATAGGAGAGAAGAGCAGTAAGCAACAGTGAAGGTAAAATGAAGAGCATGAAGGAGGATGGGAACGTATGTTACAAAGGGATTACTTTGAGGAGACATTCCTCAACAGAAGACAACATAGAAATGTGTACAGATCACAGTTTCTACAGAGAGCCAGCAGGGGAGGATGAAGGTCTACTGGTGCATCACATTACCAAGAACACTCACCCTGCAAAATAACATTAGGGGGGAGGGGGTCACAAGCATACACCTTTTTACAGACATAAATGGGGACACACACACGACAATAACTGAGACTTACTGATCAACTGATGGCCACTGAGTGATCAATTCAGAGTAAAAACAAAAAAAGAGGGGGATGGAGTTAAACACAAAGGAAAGAAGAAAGGCTCGGACCTCAGAGAGGGGTCTCTGCTAGTCCCACCTGAATGCCCCAGCCTTCTATAGCTGAGCTATCAACTGATTTGACCCTGTGTTTAGGAGAAGATTATAAACTAAAGGAGTAGAGCTACGTCATCTCAGGGAATGGATCTCACGATGTCGGTCATCTCAAATGTTAAAGGTCTGGACTGCGTAAGAAATGTGTCGGTATGTATACACTCCTCTCCATATGCATTTGGACAGGGTAGCTAAATTGTTACATTTGGCTCTATACTCCAGCATTATGGATTTGAGAATAAATGGTTCATATGAGGCGACAGTACAGAACTTTTATTTGAGGGTGTAACTGACAGACTTACAGGTTATGTCGTTGTTTTTTGTTTGAATTGTTTACGTGTTCACTATGCGGGGGAAATGACAAGCGGAACGACGTAGCTAATAACTGTTGTAACGGGAATTATTATTGTAGCAACACACCTTTGGAGGGAAGGCAATCCCACACTGTGTTAGCTAGGTTTTTCGTGTCTTCGGGTGTAGTTCGTAACGGTTGAAGCGTGTATGTTAGGATGGTAACGCTATAATAATTAAGGATGAAGCGTGTATGTTAGGATGGTAACGTTATAATAATTAAGGATGAAGCGTGTATGTTAGGATGGTAACGTTATAATAATTAAGGATGAAGCATGTATGTTAGGATGGTAACGTTATAATAATTAAGGATGAAGCGTGTATGTTAGGATGGTAACGCTATAATAATTAAGGATGAAGCGTGTATGTTGGGTGTATGTTAGGATGGTAACGTTATAATAATTAAGGATGAAGCGTGTATGTTAGGATGGTAACGTTATAATAATTAAGGATGAAGCGTGTATGTTAGGATGGTAACGTTATAATAATTAAGGATGAAGCGTGTATGTTAGGATGGTAACGTTATAATAATTAAGGATGAAGCATGTATGTTAGGATGGTAACGTTATAATAATTAAGGATGAAGCGTGTATGTTAGGATGGTAACGTTATAATAATTAAGGATGAAGCGTGTATGTTAGGATGGTAACGTTATAATAATTAAGGATGAAGCGTGTATGTTAGGATGGTAACGTTATAATAATTAAGGATGAAGCGTGTATGTTAGGATGGTAACGTTATAATAATTAAGGATGAAGTGTATATAAGAAGCGCAAAGTTTTGGATTTCCTCCCTTCTGTAATAAGCAGCCAATGAGGTATTCTTCCTTTATTCATGTGTTTAATCTGATACTGTTATATATCCGGCTCAACTGTTTTTATGTATGTACGCACTTCAGAGTTATATCAAGCTAATAAGTCACTCGTAAGATAAGGAGGTTGTAAGAGTGTGCTCAACTGTATTTTCATTTACTTTATAGTCCTCACGGAAGGTGATAATCCTGACTAAAACTACAGAATAAAGCCGCCAGTTAAAATCAAGGAATGGTTGTGCTCGTGGTTGCCGGAGGGAGCTACAGAGGGTATTTTCATACATGTCTTTTTTTTTACCATTTAGAAATGAATGTACTTCATATCATTTTAAGGTGTCATAAGTAGTTGGACAAAACTCACTTATAGTGTATTAAAGTAGTCTAAAGTATATTTGGCCCATATTCCTTGGACACTGACTTCATCAAGCGTGTGACGCTACAAACTTGTTGGATGCATTTACAGCTTGTTTTGGTTGTGTTTCAGATTATGTTTTGTCCAATAGCAAGTGAATTGGCAATAAAGTGCTTTAATTTCTAAACGGTAAAACAGTTATGCATGAAAATACCCTCAAATAAAAAAGGTGACATTTTGTACTGCCGCTTCATATTAAAACATATTTAATTGCAAATCCCAAAATGCTGGAGTATAGAGCCAAACGTTTTAGCTTCAGCGTCCAAATACATACAGAGTAGGGCCAGGATTGCGATACTCGTTAGTATCGTGGCAAGGAAACAAAACACAAAGCGGATTTTAAACAGCCCTAATATTGGAAACAAACATCATTATGTTGTAAACCAGAGTCACATGTATTTATTTTCCAAACTATAGCACACAATATTTTACATCCAGCAGGTTTTTAAAGGACCAAAGAGTGGTCTGCTTCGTGTTTTAATTTTTGCCATGGAAAATATATTGTGATAGTGGTATCATCACAGCCCTAATATGGAGGGGAATGCATGCGTGCGTACCTTGTTTGGGTGTGTCAGAGCTGTGTGGTTCATCTGTGGGCTGCTATAGGCCGGCCGGTACTTGTACATAGATGGAGTGGGCGGACCATCAGACAGCAAGCTGCTCTCTGATTGGAGGAAAAAAACAACAGTGTTTAAAATCTACACAACGCCGTGGGATACGGGAGTGCATGTGTGTGTTCACTGCTCACCCTCGGTGTCAGCGCGGGGCAGACCAGGGTAGCGGAGCTCCGGTTTGGGAGGAGGTGGAGGCTCTGCATCAGCTGACTGGCTCTCCATCTGCTCTAAACTGCTCTTAGACTGACAGGGACAGGAAGGAACAAGACTGTTCATACACACGAGAGATGGCTAAGAGTTTATTTTGTGTGTGTGTGTGTGCGTGTGTACCCTGGTGCTGTGGCAGTCGTTCTGGATGCCATTGTCCAGGACTTTGGCTTCTAGCTGGGCCTCGGAGAGAGGAGGGCGGAGGAAGGGAGGCTGCACCTCCGCTGTCTGTTTGCCCCGCCACCGCCCCACATACCTGACAGAGACAGCAACACACACACATGAATGACTTCCCTGAAACATACACCAACTTCATACTACATTACACAGTAGAAATATTATTATATAGATATTTAGTTAACCACCATAACAGTGAGGCTATACTGAGTTCCTTACCCCTGAGGGTCTTGTTCAACCATAAGCTGCAACAGCAGAGGAAATGAGGAGGCATGAAGGAGAGACGGTCGCTAACCTGGGAGCCTGAGCGCTACAGAGCACGTGTGAGATGTTCCTCAGACAGCCATTGGTGAAAGGGTTAACGCCGCCCCTAAACTTCCCTGTGACCTAGAGAGAGAGAGAGATGGTCTATTTTTAGATAATGTCAGCCCTCTGAGGAAAACACACCAAGACCCACACAGACAGATGTACCTGCTCGTTAGTGGTCCTACCCCGAGCTACCAGTACCATGTGGAAACCAGTAAGACCTGCTACTGGGATGAAGAAGAGGCCAGCAACACACATTGTAGCCATACTGGGAACACACAGTTAAGGACACCAACACAACAACTAGCGTGTGTGTGTGTGTGTGTATGTGTCAATAAGGATACGTGACAGCGGAGTGAACCCTGTCCAGCTGGTGCTGGTGGTGGAGGATGTAGAGCAGGCCGAAGCCGAACACACCCATGATGTGGATCGTCAGGGACAACAGGAACAGGAAAAAGTGACGGTAGTTCCTGCGCCCAATACAGTTGTTGACCCATGGGCAGTGGTGGTCAAAGTCCTGCCAGGTCACACACAGGTCAAAACAGTCACAAAAGGGTCAATAGAGGGAAAAAAATCAAAATTATAATCAAATAACTGATGTTTTTGATATTTCTACTGTTGCCACAGACAACATGTTATAACACAGTTGTCACCCGTTATACCACCTGTAGTGTGAGCTAGGTGGCAGTCTGTAGAAGTACAGGTCTGTGTGTGTGTGTGTGTTTACCTCCACACAGTTGTCACACACAGAGCAGTGTGAACAGCGGGGCGGTCTGTAGAAGTACAGGTCTGTGTGTGTGTGTGTGTTTACCTCCACACAGTTGTCACACACAGAGCAGTGTGAACAGCGGGGCGGTCTGTAGAAGTACAGGTCTGTGTGTGTGTGTGTTTACCTCCACACAGTTGTCACACACAGAGCAGTGTGAACAGCGGGGTGGTCTGTAGAAGCGGCAGCTGGAACACCACTTCATCCGGACCTGAATGCCCTTGATATCCACTGTCTTATAGAGCGGAGCGCGGAAATCATCCTCTTTATCCTCATCCTCTTCCGCTGTGAACACACACGCACAAACCTTACACACTTTCTTCACACCTAAGTCATTTATCTTTAACACTCTCCTTACCTCTGGGAAAGACCCCTGGGTCCATAAAGGTGGCCATGCAGAAGTTGGCGAGGGTGAAGAGGAAGACCACAGCGTTATAGATGGGAACGACGGAGGAGACATGCTCTGACAACCACGGACACCTGGAGGGAAAGAGAGATACAGAGATGTAACATGGAATCTAATGTGTGTGTGTGTGTGTGTATGTGTGTGCGTGCGTGTCTTACTCACGTGAAGCAGAAGAAGAGTGTGGTGGAGGCGACCAGAAAGGTGGTTGCCGCGGAGACGGGTACATAGCGGCTGGGGTGGAACCGACGGGGAGAAGAAGAGGCGGGGCCACCCACTTCTCCCCCTAGCCCCCCACTACTAAACCCCGGCATCAGAGGGAGAGAGAAAGAGAGAGGTAGAAGGGGTATATCTAAAGAGAAGTGTGGTGGACGGGTCAGAGAGAACACCTCGGTGTCCGTATGGGATAAGGGCGCATGATGGTAGAAGGGAAGGATCTTAGGGACCAGCACTTGTAATATTACACAAAGCAGCTGTTTGGGAGAAACATCTTAGAGAAAGCTAGCCAGATATTTGCACTTCAGCCAATAAAACCACTTAAAAACTAAAATAATGATTTTATAGTAAAGTCTACACCTTTGTTTACATGTGTGTATAACTTTGCAGGTATATATTAGACTATATAACTTTTACACATCTTAAAAACGTTACACTATTATACAAAAATAATTGCGACTCTTAGAAATATTTCTATATGGCTTCATGTAACCTTATTTGGTTCAACAATATAAATAAATCAACAAAATCTCTCCTGTGTAGCGCAACAAAGACCCACAAGGACACACACAACGAACTGCTTGAACAACCACTTTCTGACCTGGTGAGACAACAAACCAACCCTCCACAGGCATTGAACACTAACTTGCTATAACGCCTCAGCTATTACTCAGTGCTTGAGTGTTAACAGTTGTCCATTTACAAATTCTGGTAAGGGAAATGTGGGGCAGAAATGAGGAGGTAGTAACAGGACATCCTATGAAACAGCAGAACAGGGTTCTCTAGCAGAGCAGTGACCATCGACTGAACTCTGGTCTTAGAAAAGGTGTATCTAGGCACTGAAATGTGTCTTTGTGAGATAGCGGAAAGTGCGACAGAATGCTTGCAAAGGGGAGAGTTCAAGGCTCTATATCCTGCGGAGGCAGCAACGGTTGAGACAAACAAAAATCTCAACTTTAAGCCAGTCTTAAAGCTGCCCAGCAAAAATACACTTGCAGCTTTTTCAAACATTAAAACTTGTACACAAAAGCTATTTAAAATGTTGTATCCACTATTTCAGTACTCCGTCAATATGAAAGAATGGTGAGATCAGTCTTGTTGGGTCAACTGGACCAATTAGCTGTTTATCTAGCGGTTTTGTTCAGTCTGTGACAATGCAGGTCAAATCAATTCATCCCAAACAGGGCCTAAATCTGTGTCGCCATGGTTTCGCCGTAAACATGCCTCTTTTCCCATGATCCCTTTGAAATGGAGCCACGCAGAAAGAAGAATAAGCCACTCAGACAACTGCGGGTCCTCTTCTTTCTCGCCCTCTTTATTTCTTCGCACACACTCAAGTGTTCTGTCACACACCGTCGTTGTCTATTAGGCCAATCGGAGGGCACCTCCTGAAACAGAAAGAAATGGAGAGCATGTTACACAACTACTAGATTACATCATTAACCAACACTACAAACTTCAACCATTAGTAATTACACACACACACAAACCTCACACCATCACTAACACAAATGCAGCCATGAAAAACATAGTAGTGGTGCAAGGTATGACAATAATTCTTTACATACTGTAGCTAGTTGTTGCAAGCCAGAGCAGAATTGTGCATGTCTCGGGAGTGGCAGGTTGTGTGTTGAAACCTGACCATTTTGTCAACTCTACTCCATTTTCTTTTTACAACACTGACTAACCAGGAAAAGGGTGTGTCTAAAAGCATCTTTCTTCCTTACACACAAACACAACCTTTCTCTCACACACACACACACACACACACACAGGTATTCATAACAGAACCTCCTATCCACACAGATCTCATGTAACACCTGAGGGAAAAGTCCTGTTCCATTAGAACACTGAAAACAGATCTTAGGTAATAGAGAGCAATAGTAATGGCGTGTTTTTGTAGGCCCTAACGGAGGCTAACTCTGCCATGGCTTGTTGGCCAAAGCCTACAAAGCCTGGTAAACACAGGCTTAGGAGATCTTATACATTTTGTTCTGAGAATCTTCATCAGCTAACATCACTTTGCAAATAAGGATGCATAAGCACATAAAGGCTTCACATAAAGGCTTCATAATTCATACATGTTATGTTAACTGTCTGATATTATCTCATAGAACAAAATGAACACAAACATGAGGTTTCATTTCCATTTTTCTAGGACTACAAACTGGCTAGCTTATAGGTGCATTTTATGGTATAATGATCAAACTCGGTAAACTAATACTATAGTAGATAGCTTAAGGAACATTGAAGATTGGAGGCAGTCTGGGGAGCCTGTCAGTCAACCAGGGTGGCCATTTTAAAGAAATGGCTGCCAGTCAGACCCCATTTAGTCAACTAGTTGATTGTTCGGTCGATAGGCTGTTGGTCAAGCAGTAGCAACAATTTATTTTTGAATTTCATGGTGTACAAGACACCAGTCTGATTGGCGCCTGTCTGAGTGGACTGATCCATTGTGGAGGCCGTGGGGATGGCGCAGTCCATCACCAAGACATGTGCTACTGAAATTGTATATGGTTATATTACGTAAAAACAATGGTGCAACACTAATAAAAATTATATTTTATAACAAATGCACCTTCTCCCGCATTGGATAGCGGTCATTCTGAACGAATCAGTGCGCTGTTGAATTGGAACCTAGTCCATGTTGCTATGTGCATAATAGCAACGTTATCCAGCATATTGGTGTTGAGAACAATGCGACGGAGGCAGCAGCTGAGTTAGGAGAAGAGAAAACAGCACTTGCCTTAATTGTCTTAGCATAGTGAGGAGAGAGGAAACCCCAACTTAATTAGGTCTATAATCAATAGCCTAACTGTTTATATATCCTGGCTTTAGAAAACTTTAAGCATCAGCAACCACATGGCGGATAAACAATTATACAAATGTGGCTGTTTTTCCATCTTTTCTATGCTGTAAAGGCTTTACACTTTTGTTGTTGTTTGTGAGAGCAAAATTGAAAGATTGTTCTAATACTTTTATTGCATCAAATGGTTGTTGTATGCAACAGAAGAGAGTATTTTGTTAACTATTGCGTGTGTCTGTTCCACTGAGGATGGGCCTCTGGGAGATAAATATCCTCCGTCAGTATTACGATGTCTTTTCGGTGATAAAAACTAAAGAGCATTCCAGAGTATGAGTTAATGTTTCTGTTCTATACTGTACCAGGGAGAGATGGTTCCAGTTTGGAGTCGGAGGGACAGACACTGGTCTCTACAATCAAAACTGTTGACACAGCAGATACTGTCTGCTATGTATTAGTGCGCGATGAGACAAGGATATCCCTGCCGGCCAAACCCTCCATAACCCGGATAACGTGGGCCAATTATGCGCCGCCGCCATGGGCCTCCCGGTCGCGGCCGGCTGCGACAGAGCCTGGGCTCGAACCCAGAACCTCTGGTGGCACCTGGGACGCCCTACATACGTAAGTTTTGAGTTGGTATCTTTAATGGATAATTTGATAAAGATTAGATTTAAGCATTATTAAACTGTCTACAAAGTCTGGGCAATTGTGCTCTAGAAACTGATTGGAGTGTGTCCACTTTTGGTTAACTTACCCTGACGATGTTACTATAACTAACGTTTTAACAGCTTGCTTAGTTCAAATTGAAAGACTAATTTATTCAACATAAATAGCGAGGCAATTTCGATGTAACACATTGTCTGTTGCCTAAATGGTCTGCTGGAATAACATATTGAGAATGGAGTCATATTTAAATAACTGAATCAAAGAAGAGACAGTTAACTAAATCTAATGAATTCTAATAATAGCAGATAGGTAATTGCAATAGAGTTGTGCCCACCGAAATGTGATTTGATTTTGGATTGACTGATGTATTTTATAAAGTCACCTTCATGGTATTTTTTAACCGAAGAGAAGTTTAAAGTTTTTTTTAATCAAAAGTACTGAGTGGAGGGGGAGCCTGGCCATTATGAATCTTGAATACAAGTTTCATGAATATTGTTGCTTGGTTTTATTGTTTAGGAACTCAGTGAATTTCTGCAGGAAGTTAATGTATTCTAACTAATCTGCTTCTTTTCCATTTGTACAATGCCGGTCATTAAAGATTGCAGTTTGAGTGTGAGTCCCTTAGCCACTTGATTTTTTTTACATGGAAGTGCAAATTAATCACTAGTTGTGTAGTCTAATGGCAGGGTATTCAGATTTGAAGGAAGCTCTCACAGTCGTCAAACAGATTGAATAAAGGTGATTTTCCTTATGGGATCTATACAGTCACCTCTCATGGTAGACCTTGTGGTTTGGGTTTTCTGTTTAACAAAAGTACTGAGTGGAGGGGGAGCCTGGCCATTTAGAATCTTGAATACAAGACATGAGTCAGTGTATTGTAAAATATTTTTACCAATTTAGGAGCTCATGCTTTCTGAGGATGTAACAGTGATGATGGCTATTGGGCTTCTTATCAAGCACTTTGAGAGCCTGTTTTCAGACAGACTGAATGGGTTTTAATGTTGTAAAGCAAACTTGGGCCCAACTAGTCAAGTAGTATAATAAGTGGGGGAGTATCAGATTTGAAGTACAGTTTTACTACCTCTGTCGTCAAACAATTTCGTATGTATTGGAAATTAACTAGGTTAAATTTGGTTATTTGAGTTAGTCCCTTTTTCACCTGGACTTTTTAAAATACTTGTCACCTGACCATTACAGTAGTGAGTTGGAATCTTTGTATGACCACTTTGTCACCTGGACCATTTGAGCTACCACCTGGAGCTTGTTGACCCCTGACACTTTGTCATCTGGACCATTCAGTGGCACTTTGTCAGTTGTCCTCTTTGTCCCTGAGCCACTTTGGAACATGCAGACTGTTTTTGTTTTTTTTTTTACATTGAGATGCAAACATGAGTCCCTGAGCCACTTTGTCACCTGGACCATTACAGTAGTGAGTCCCTGAGCCACTTTGTCACCTGGACCATTACAGTAGTGAGTCCCTGAGCCACTTTGTCACCTGGACCATTACAGTAGTGAGTCCCTGCCAGCCACATTTTGTCACCTGGACCATTACAGTAGTGAGTCCCTGAGCCACTTTGTCACCTGGACCATTACAGTGAGTGAGTCACCCCTGAGCCACTTTGTCACCTGGACCATTACAGTAGTGAGTCCTGAGCCACTTTGTCACCTGGACCATTACAGTAGTGAGTCCCTGAGCCACTTTGTCACCTGGACCATTACAGTAGTGAGTCCCTGAGCCACTTTGTCACCTGGACCATTACAGTAGTGAGTCCCTGAGCCACTTTGTCACCTGGACCATTACAGTAGTGAGTCCCTGAGCCACTTTGTCACCTGGACCATTACAGTAGTGAGTCACCCTGAGCCACTTTGTCACCTGGACCATTACAGTAGTGAGTCCCTGAGCCACTTTGTCACCTGGACCATTACAGTAGTGAGTCCCTGAGCCACTTTGTCACCTGGACCATTACAGTAGTGAGTCCCTGAGCCACTTTGTCACCTGGACCATTACAGTAGTGAGTCCCTGAGCCACTTTGTCACCTGGACCATTACAGTAGTGAGTCCCTGAGCCACTTTGTCACCTGGACCATCACCTGGACAGTAGTGAGTCCCTGAGCCACTTTGTCACCTGGACCATTACAGTAGTGAGTCCCTGAGCCACTTTGTCACCTGGACCATTACAGTAGTGAGTCCCTGAGCCACTTTGTCACCTGGACCATTACAGTAGTGAGTCCCTGAGTCCCACTTTGTCACCTGGACCATTACAGTAGTGAGTCCCTGAGCCACTTTGTCACCTGGACCATTACAGTAGTGAGTCCCTGAGCCACTTTGTCACCTGGACCATTACAGTAGTGAGTCACTGAGCCACTTTGTCACCTGGACCATTACAGTAGTGAGTCCCTGAGCCACTTTGTCACCTGGACCATTACAGTAGTGAGTCCCTGAGCCACTTTGTCACCTGGACCATTACAGTAGTGAGTCCCTGAGCCACTTTGTCACCTGGACCATTACAGTAGTGAGTCCCTGAGCCACTTTGTCACCTGGACCATTACAGTAGTGAGTCCCTGAGCCACTTTGTCACCTGGACCATTACAGTAGTGAGTCCCTGAGCCACTTTGTCACCTGGACCATTACAGTAGTGAGTCCCTGAGCCACTTTGTAACCTGGACCATTACAGTAGTGAGTCACTGAGCCACTTTGTAACCTGGACCATTACAGTAGTGAGTCACTGAGCCACTTTGTAACCTGGACCATTACAGTAGTGAGTTCTTGTGTAGCTTGTTGTTTGCTCTTTGCATGCACATATATCACTGTATCATCTGCATACATTGGAACTTCAGACCCTGTACAGACAGAAGGTACATCATTAAAGCTGAACAGTATTGACCTTTGGGGCATGCCAACATCGTAGCCAAGAGTGGGAAAAAGTTAGTTTTGACTATTATGCTGATGAGACAGCACCAACTTTTTAAAGGTTTTAGATTTGTTAAACAACAGGTTTATATTTTTACTAACTTTATGCAACAGGTTGAAATGATTAGATTACTGGAAAGGGGTTGTGGGTTTCTTTATTGGTTATTGTTTATTTTAGCTGTCAATTTCATTTACTGAAATACTGTATTATCTGATGTGTTTCTTCCGGGACTGATGGAAGTCACCTACAGTATGTATGTTAAGGGAGACATAGGAGAACACGTCTCTAACAACTTTTTATTAAATATCATGGATTCCTTACGCTGAGTTATTTACTACAGAGGGGGAAACAATTACATTTAGAGGGGTAACAGGAACAATCTAAGGCGAAACAGCGATCACATCATTTGTTGGAAATTGGTCTAGTAACGATACCAGGATAATTATGTCTAAGGGTAGCGCATGTTAGATTAAGCACATATAAACATTGAGGAAGTTTAAAACTAATGATTAGTGATTTGAGGGAGTACAGTGGACTTATCATTATTATCAGGTTTTGTTTGTAGTTAAAACTTTTGGTTTGCTGAATCGGTGTAGAGTGAATGCTGACAAAATGTTTTGTGTTTTTTTCTGGGAGAATGTGGGTTTTCTGTCTCTCTTTGAAATGTTTCCTGGGGCTATAATCTTGGGAAGAGTGAGTGAGATTAAGGCTGTAAAATACCATATGATATAAGGCCTGGCCATTTTTTGTTTGTTTTTACCTTAAAGTTTGCAAATACCCACACACAAAACACTTGACTATTTGTTGGTGTTTTTAAAATACTATGTTTGATGTGTGTTCTATTTCCTTCGGTTTTCGTGAGTTTTCCATTTGTTTTAGTGCCAAGGTATCTTAAAGGTGCACACACATGGAATTTTCAGAAGTTTTTCATTTTCTGAGTTTGAATTAAACACGTGAATTATTTTGATAAAAAGGAATGTACTGGAAACCTGCGAAACAACATGTATGAAATGTTTGACTGTTTTTCATTCATTTGTGTAATATAGTAAGAAACACTTCTTTGAAGGGTTTGTATGACCTCTGACATGACTGTCCATTGTGGTTTGATCACCCTCATTGGAAACCCATTTGCACAATGAATTTAAGGTAATTTGTAACACTGATTTAAAGGTATTTTGTAATATTGATAATTATGATGAAGTTTATAGTTCTTAGCCATATTTGTAATTTGGACCAATGTGAAGAAGGAGAGGGCGTTGCCTTTGACTAAGGGTAGGCTGCCTTAAGTTTATTTTCCTATGACCATATGGGCACAATTATTTTTTCTTTATGGAGTTCTTAAGAGTAGTGATTTGAATTTGATTTGTTTTTTGTAATTTTTAAATTTACCAGTAGTGTTTATTTACACATTACTCATATGGGGAGTTGTGTCACAAATGGGGGAGGGAACAGTCCTCTGAGGTTTTGGATTGAAGTTTACACACCTTGAGTGATGTGTAGGAGTGTATGAAGTGATGTGTGAAGGAGTGTATTGTTGCGTTGTTTGTTCTGTTCTATTCCCGATGGGTTCGAGGTCTAACTTCCTGATCCCGTGGCTCTGCGATAGAGTCGACAGTGTGATGGGGAGTATAAGCCAAATTGAAAGAATAATGTGTTGTTATTCTCCTTGACATATGTTTAGAAATTTGTATTAAGAATAATTGGTAAAATTTATAATTTATCATATAGATTAATGAACTGAACTAAACTGTTGTTCTGATCCGTCCTCTCGAGGTTATCATGAAAAGTGACATCAGACGGTATCTTAATGCATGGAAGAGATAATTGGACCGAACAGTGTGTGTACCTCAAACCCCCTCTAACTGGCTGAAGAAGAGCGACAAAGGCGTTGAATACGGCCCTGTCCACGCCACTTCTACCGAGAGAAATGAGTCCAAGCCAGAAACCGGTGTACAGCATCCGATCTAAGCTATCAACTGCTTTTCTCTCATGACTTTTCTCAGGAGTGTGAGAGGAGTCCACGCGGAGTGGGCATGGGGAGAAATCTGTTCTAAACTTCTCTTATGTTTCTGGTAGACGAAAGGACAAGACATAAATGGGTGGTAAAGGCGATGGCGGCTCAGGTGAGACATTGAAATTGGGACATTATCATGGCCATCCACTGTAAAGCTATCTGAAGTCAACGAAAAGGACGCCAGAAGAATACATTTCACTTTAACCAGGAGTCACACTACCTGGATTTGTCTAACAAGCTATGCTAATTTTAGTTTCTGGGATGGAAATAGTAATTTCCACCATACCATGCTGCTCCATTGGAGTGTGATGGATAACTAAAGCTTATTTTATTCAACTCCATTGTTGCATGCACTGCACTATGCATTAAATATGTGCTTTTCAATGTCTTTGAAGATATAGCTTTGAATCTCAAACTGTATGCATTTTGTGTTTTTCTTCATGGGTTCGTGCAGGTGACTGTGTATCATAACCTATGCAGACAAATTGCGAGTGTGCTTAGAAAATATGTTGGAGGTTGAAATGGGAGACAGTGCTAAGTTTCTTGGAAGGAGGCTGAGGCAGTGCTATAGCAGCTGGTCACGTGCAGGAACCCATATAATATTACCGGTATCCTTCATACAAATCTTAACCTTGTGACCCATTCTATATCTGTTGTTCATCATGTAGGTTGAAAGGGGTGTATCTTGGCTATAAAATACCTTTGTACTTTTGTCTCGGGGCTCTCAACAAATCAAGTGTGATTTGTCGACCAGCCATTGCTATTGCAAAGCTCTCACTAATAAAGATTCAGTTTAAGTTTAACTCTGACCTGTGTGATAGGTTTGTCTCTCCTCATTTGATAATACAGAAATTAACCACCATGTGTTATTATTACTTAAAATTTATTTAGTGTTGTTTACACTCTTTACTTCAATACTTGTATAGGCTACTGTATCAATCATTCATCCGTACATGTCATCACACAGCATATGAGTCATTCATGTTTTGAAATGCAATCAAGCATGTTATAAAATAATGCGACCCTTGAATAATTAGCGTTAACAATAAGTAAACTGTTCCATTTCGGAAATTGCATTCACAAATGAATGTGACTGTTTAGTCTTTGCTGCAATAAAGGCTTTACAAGACTCTCTGGTAGGCTCATAATCAAACCAGTTGCCGTGATAAGTCATTTAGACTTTTACTTTGTGTGAAAGCTGAAAGGTCTAAAAAGTATTTTGTTAAAATAGGTTAAACGTCGCTCTGCTGAACACACACACATGCATACTGATGCCACACAAACTCACTGACCACATTACACTGTTACTGTCCATCTATCCTGTTGCCTAGTGAGTTCACCCCTACCCTACCTATAAGTACATACAGTGCACCTTCACTTTGCTACATTACAGCCTCATTCTAAAATGGATCAAATAAAATAAATCTTTAATCTACACACACCACACAATACCCCATAATAACGAAACGAAAACAGGTTTAGATTTCTTTTGCAAATGTATAAAAAGTACAAAACAGAAATAAGTATTCAGACCCTTTGCTAGGAGACTCTAAATTGAGCTCA
Organism: Oncorhynchus nerka; assembly: GCF_034236695.1. Taxonomy (NCBI): domain Eukaryota; kingdom Metazoa; phylum Chordata; class Actinopteri; order Salmoniformes; family Salmonidae; genus Oncorhynchus; species Oncorhynchus nerka. The sequence continues at coordinate 57,172,027 of NC_088401.1, forward strand.
TGTGCATCCCGTTTCCATTGATCATCCTTGAGCTGTTTCTATGACTTGACTGGAGTCCACCTGTGGTAAATTCAATTGATTGGACCCGATTTGGAAAGGCACACACCTGTCTATGTAAGGTCCCACAGTTGACAGTGCATGTCAGAACAAAAACCAAGCTATGAGGTGGAAGGAATTGTCCATAGGGCTCCGAGACAAGATTGTGAAGTTGCACAGATCTGGGGAAGGGTACAAAAAAAAATGTCTGCAGCATTAAAGGTCCCCAAGAACAAAGAGGCCGCCGTCATTCTTAAATGGAAGAAGTTTGGAACCACCAAGACTCTTTCTAGAGCTGGCAGCCTGGCCAAACTGAGCAATCGGGGGAGAAGGGCCTTGGTCAGGGAGGTGACCAAGAACCCGATGGTCACTCTGACAGAGCTCCAGAGTTCCTCTGTGGAGATGTGAGAACCTTCCAGAAGGACAACCATCTCTGCAGCACTCCACTAGTCAGGTCTTTATGGTAGTGGCCAGACGGAAGCCACTCCTCAGTAAAAGACACGAAAGCCTGCTTGGAGTTCGCCAAGAATGTCAAGTGTCACATCTGGAGGAAGCCTGGCACCATCCCTACAGTGAAGCATGGTGGGGGCAGCATCATGCTGTGTGGATGTTTTTCAGTGGCAGGGACTGGGAGATTAGTCAGGATCGAGGAAAAGATGAAAGGAGCAAGGTACAGAGATCCTTGATGAAAACCTGCTCATGACCTCAGACTGGAGGCAAATGTTCACCTTCCAACAGGACTACGACCCTAAGCACACAGCCAAGATGGTGCAGGAGTGGCTTCGGGACAAGTCTCCATGTGCTTGAGTGGCCCAGCCAGAGTTCAGACTTGAACCCAATCGAACATCTCTGGAGAGACCTGAAAATAGCTGTGCAGCAATGCTCCCCATCCGACCTGAGAGCTTGAGGGCCTGCAGAGAAGAATGGGAGAAACTCCCCAAATACAGGTGTGCCAAGCTTGTAGCATCATACCCTCGAGGCTGTAATTGCTGCCAAAGGTGATTTATTCCTCGAGTCACTATTTCTATTATCTTTAACTCTGCATTGTTGGAAAAGGACCTGTAAGTAAGCATTTCACTGTTCGTAAACAAAATGTGTAGACTAAGCATGTGACAAATAAAACTCATTTGATTGGCTTGACGTGTTGCGAGGCATCACTGATTTACACAGGGTTCCGACCCCTCTTTAGCTCAATTCTGCCATGAAAGCTGGTTTGCAACAAGGCTAGGCTGTATGCACCAATTAATTATGGAGATATGGCCAAGTGAATCTAGTCCAATATGGCCACATGCAGCTGGTTGGCAGCCATAAAATAAATGGCTGTCAGGGAGGTAATGGACAAAATCAGTGATGCACTATAGCCAAAAGTACTTCTTTTGACATGCCCTAGCAGTGTGTGAAATCAAAGTCAACCATTTTTTCCCCACGTAGTCGCTGTCCGTGATTCAACCCCCAATCACGGCCGGATGTGATGCAGCCTAGATTCGAACCAGGTACTGCAGTGACCCCTCTTTGCACAATCGGGAGCCCTTATGGTCAGAAATATTGTCTATATGATTTGTGTGGTTTATTTAGTAGGTAGATAACATTAGTCATTTTGATATTGTTTGTAATGGTAACACCCTTTTCTTCTAACAGAAAATCCAAATGACAGCAGCCATTTTATTAAAATGGCCACCCTTGTTGAATGATAGGCTTCCCAGACTGCCTCCAACCTTTAAAAGGTTCCTTAAGGTATTTAGTATTTGTGTACCAAGTTCACTAATTGTATCATAAAATGCACGATTGAGTATATTTTGTTCTTATGCGCTGGACTATATGTAACCTGAGCACCACAATCTTCAACAACCCACCTAGTTGGCGAAAAACTCTACACCCCCTATGACAGAGGTGCAAAGGTACATACCGATACAATCAACACCTGACATACAAATACAAAATCTGTATATAATCTATTCAAAGTGAACACCGCCCATATTAGCACCAGAACAGCCCTACCTTCTCTACACACTGTTTGTATCTGTGAAAGAAAGGCTGCTGGAGGTTGATGAACGAAGGTATGTGCCCCACTCAATTAGCAGACGACTAATAATCTTTGTAACACACAGTAAATCTCCCCTTCTTCAATGGCTGTTAAATCCTGAAATCTCCCCGTTCAGAGTACCCTGACTCTACTCCAGTCAGTGTCAGGCCATTGTCACGTTAACTAGCAAGCCATCTTTTTCAGCATTGCCGTACACCTGACCATAATCACATTTCCAAACATACTGACTGTGACTGACGTCGAGTCTGACAGACAGCACCTCTCTTCTATCAAGTCTGTTCGATTACATGTTCCATCAATGTTAAACACAGCTAGATAACGTTGGACTCAGCCGTGTATGCTAGGTAACTAGCTATCAAGATATTGTACTTGTCCAAACCTGCAAATGTAACAAAATGACAAGAGGCTAATATAACGTATTGAGCGCCGTTGTGAAACTGCAAGAAATCCAATGCACTAACGTTAGCTAGCTAGCTAACTTAAACCAAGGCAGGGTAAGTTTGTTTGATCACCGCTTGAGACAGTACAACTATAAACTGTCAGTTAAATTAGCTACTTAGATATTATTGGAAGAAGCAGTTCACCAAACAAGCCATACCTGACGTCCAGGGCTGGTGTTTTCAAGTACTTAAGAGTGCGTTTCGGTCCCGCGGCTAATTGCTAGTATGCTAGGCCAATGTTGGAATCCCGGAACTGCCCTCGCTCCATTAATTTGGGACATTTGTCCAATCAGTGATTGAGATTAGCGTCATTCCCGGTGAGTCTGCGCTCCTTGTTCTATCTGTGGAGTCGGTGTGGCCTTGGGCGGGGATTACAGACATATTTTGAAAGCTTTCAACATGCCAGAGGTCGCTCGGGACAGTGGTCCCGTTATCTAAAGCAGGTTACAGCTTTGCAACAGAGGCACATCTACAATAGTCTGTCTGAGTACCAGGCTGTATAGCTATCATTCCACTCCTGTCATTTGCGAGAGACTGGCCTTTCAACGTTTAATATCTAGCTATGCATCCTGATTTCCAACGGATTTGCTCATTGGTTGTTGGAAATAACATTAATAGTTTACATGGCAACATGTGAAGCCTAGAAAATAGAATTAGCATTATAACCCCCCCCCCCCACACACACACACACACAAAATGTAGCTGTTTAACCATGCAAGTTGTTGTATTTTGAGGCTTAAAATCAAAGTGAATACGTTTTGTGATTGGAATTGCAGTATGTCCTATAGGGCGGAGCACAATTGTCCCAGCGTCGTCCGGCTTAGGGGAGGGGAGGCCCGGGGTAGGCCGTCATTGTAAATAAGAATTTGACTTGCCTATTTAAATAAGTCTAAATAAATACAAATGCACAGTGCCTTCAGAAAGTATTCAGACCCCATGAATTATTCCACATTTTATTGTGTTACAGCCTGAATTCAAAATTAATCAAATATTTTTTTCCCTCGCCTATCTACACACACTACCCCATAATGACAAAGTGAAAACATGTTTTTAGACATTTGCAAATGTATTGAAAATGAAATACATAAATATCTTATTTACATAAGTATTCACACCCCTGAGTCAATACAGGTCATCTACAAGGTTGCTAGGTAAAGCCCCGCCTTATCTCAGCTCACTGGTCACCATAGCAGCACCCACCCGAAGCACACGCTCCAGCAGGTATATTTCACTGGTCACCCCCAAAGCCAATTCCTCCTTCAGCCGCCTTTCCTTCCAGTTCTCTGCTCCCAATTACTGGAAGGAACTGCAAAAAAATCACTGAAGCTGGAGACTCATATCTCCCTCACTAGCTTTAAGCACCAGCTGTCAGAGCAGCTCACAGATCACTGCACCTGTACATAGCCAATCTCTAAATAGCCCATCCAACTACGTTATCACCATATTGTTATTTATTTTATTCATTTTGCTCCTTTGCACCCCAGTATCGCTACTTGCACACTCATCTTCTGCACATCTATCACCCCAGTGTTTAATTTGCCATACTGTAATCATTTTGCCACAATGGCCTATTTATTGCCTCACCCCCCTTATCCTACCTCATTTGCACACACTGTATATAGACATTCTCTATTGTATTATTGACTGTATGTTTGTTTATTCCATGTGTAACTCTGTGTTGTTGGTTGTCTTGCACTGCTTTGCTTTATCTTGACCAGGTCGCAGTTGTAAATTAGAACTTGTTCTCAACTAGCATACCTGATTAAATAAAAAAAAATACATGTTAGAATCACCTTTGACAACGATTACAGCTGTGAGTCTCTAAAAGCTTTGCACCCCTGGATTGTACAATATTTGCACATTTATTATTTTTTTAATTCTTCAAGCTGTCAGGTTGGTTGTTGATCATTGCTAGACAGCCATTTTCAACTATTGCCATAATTTTCAAGCCAACTTAACTCATACAGTGGGGCAAAAAAGTAGTTAGTCAGCCACCAATTGTGCAAGTTCTCCCACTTAAAAAGATGAGAGAGGCCTGTAATTTTCATCATAGGTACACTTCAACTATGACAGACAAAATGAGAAAAAAAATCCAGAAAATCACATTGTAGGATGTTTTTATGAATTTATTTGCAAATTATAGTGGAAAATAAGTATTTGGTCAATAACAAAAGTTTATCTCAATACATTGTTATATACCCTTTGTTGGCAATAACAGAGGTCAAACGTTTTCTGTAAGTCTTCACAATGTTTTCACACACTGTTGCTGGTATTTTGACCCATTCCTCCATGCAGATCTCCTCTAGAGCAGTGAAGTATTGGGGCTGTTGCTGGGCAACACAGACTTTCAACTCCCTCCAAAGATTTTCTATGGGGTTGATATCTGGAGACTGGCTAGGCCACTCCAGGACCTTGAAATGCTTCTTACGAAGCCACTCCTTCATTGCCGTGCGGTGTGTTTGGGATCATTGTCATGCTGAAAGACCCAGCCACGTTTAATCTTCAATGCCCTTGCTGATGGTAGGCTTTGTTACTTTGGTCCCAGCTCTCTGCAGGTCATTCACTAGGTCCCCCCGTGTGGTTCTGGGATTTTTGCTCACCGTTCTTGTGATCATTTTGACCCCACGGGGTGAGATCTTGCATGGAGCCCCAGATCGAGGGAGATTATCAGTGGTCTTGTATGTCTTCCATTTCCTAATAATTGCTCCCACAGTTGATTTCTTCAAACCAAGCTGCTTACCTATTGCAGATTCAGTCTTCCCAGCCTGGTGCAGGTCTACAATTTTGTTCGTAAGATGCATTTCAAGGTCCTGGAGTGGCCTAGCCAGTCTCCAGATATCAACCCCATAGAAAATCTTTGGAGGGAGTTGAAAGTCCGTGTTGCCCAGCAACAGCCCCAATACTTCACTGCTCTAGAGGAGATCTGCATGGAGGAATGGGCCAAAATACCAGCAACAGTGTGTATATATATATATATATATATATATATATATATATATATAACAATGTATCGAGATAAACTTTTGTTATTGACCAAATACTTATTTTCCACGATAATTTGCAAATAAATTCATTAAAAATCCTACAATGTGATTTTCTGGATTCTTTTTCTAATTTTGTCTGTCATAGTTGAAGTGTACCTATGATGAAAATTACAGGCCTCTCTCATCTTTTTAAGTGGGAGAACTTGCACAATTGGTGGCTGACTAAATACTTTTTTTGCCCCACTGTAACTGTAATTAGACGACTCAGGAACATTCAATGTCGTCTTGGTAAGAATCTCGAGTGTATATTTGGCCTTGTGTTTTAGGTTATTTGTCCTGCTGAAAGGTGAATTCATCTCCCAGTGTCAGGTGAAAAGCAAACTGAACCAGATTTTTCTCCAGTATGTTGACTGTGCTTAGCTCCATTCCGTTTAATTTTTATTGTGAAAAACTCCCCAGTCCTTAACGATTAAAAGCATACCCATAACATTATGCAGCCACCACTACGCTTGAAAATATGGAGAGTAATACTCAGTAATGTGTTGTAATGGATTTGCCCTAAACATAACACTTTGTATTCAGGACAAAAAGTGAATTGCTTTGCCACATTTTTTGCAGTATTACTTTAGTGCCTTTTTGATAACAGGATGCATGTTTTGGAATATTTTTTATTCTGTAAAGGCTTCCTTTTCACCCTGTCAATTGGGTTAGTATTGTGGAGTAAACTACAATGTTCTTGATCCATCCTCAGTCTTCTCTTATCACAGCCATTAAAACTCAGTAACTGTTTTAAAGTCACAATTGGCCTCATAGTGAAATCCCTGAGTTACAAAGGACACGTATCTTTGTAGGGACTGTCCAAAGTGAAATTAATAACTTCACCCTGCTCAAACGGATATTCAATGTGTGCTTTTTAAAATGGTTTACCCATCTACCAATATGTGCATATCAAATCAAATTGTATTTGTCACATGCGCCGAATACAACAGGTGTAGACCTTACCGTGAAATGCTTACTTACAAGCCCTTAACCAACAATGCAGTTCAATAAAATATTTAAGTGAGAAAAAAATGGAATCAATCAAAAAACAAAATAAATGGACATAACAATAACAAAGCTATATACAAAGGGTACCGGTACCGAGTCAATGTGTGGGGGTACTTCTTTGCGAGGCATTGGAAAACCTCTGTGGTCTTTGTGGTTGAATCTGTGTTTGAAATGCACTTCTCGACTTGAGGGACCTTACAAATAATTGTATGTGTGGGGTACAGATATGAAGTGGTAATACATTTTTAAAATGTTAAACACTATTATTGCACACAGAGTGAGTCCATACAATGTATTAGTGGTTAAGCACATTTTACTCCTGAACGTATTTAGGCTTGCCATAACAAAGGGGTTGATTATTGACTCAAGACATTTCATATTTTCAATTGTAATTAATTTGTAAACATTTGTAAAAACATAATTCCACTTTCACATTATGGGGCATTGTGTGTAGGCCAGTGACAATTTAATCCATTTTAAATTCAGGTTGTACACAACAAAATGTGGGGGGAAATCAAGGGGGTGTGAATACTTTCTGTAGACACTGTATCAAACTTTTGAAGAACTACTGAAAGATCCATTACTACCATATTTTAATTACTGGTATTTAAATGGTAAACTGTCACACACACAAAAAGAGAGACTGATCTCTTTCCTACTGAAGCAGTAGCTAGGGTGGGTGATACAAATACCCAGTCTCTTTAAAACAACTGGAGGCCCCTCACCAATGTTCCCTCTAAGCTGCGAGTGTGAAAGGGCACACAGCTCCCCACAGACTGCCAAGCAGAATAAATATTAGCTCCCACAGAGAACCTCACTCAACTTTCTGTGATGTTTCCCACTTACTTAACACCATCAACGTTTCCCTTTACTCTGGGAGTTGTGATTGAATCAGCGCATTATTAGCCACTTTCAATGCAACGTACCAAAATAAACTATGCAAGAGATTTTGTTGTAAATGTGAGATTATATTGAGATGCAAGTCTACACAGACAAGTGAAGCATAACCAATCAGCGCTGCAGTAGGCCTATTTGCAAATAGACCATTGCCATATATGGAGCTGTGCCATTCACTTTGAACTGGACTGTGTTTTCAGCATGAGCGGTTTCCTGAATAGATGTGCTTGTTTTGATACCAAAGCGAGAGCTGCATGTAGCCATCTGCATGTTCGTTCATATATTTGGCTAGTTAGTGAGTTATTAGCCCAGTTATAGATCATTTGTAGTCAACAATGGGGGAGTGATTGATTCCTACAAGAGCACAAAACGTGTATATTTCTAGACATCTTTGAAAAGTGAGTTGAATAAAGAGCAGTAGGCAGTCGCAGTAGCATACTTTGTCTGATTCTTTGTAATAATGGTCTGGGAATAATGCATATAAAGTATTTTTTGTTGCATCAAACACAACATTTTCAGTCACCTCCTTTTCTAAAGGACAAGTGGATAAACAGGTTAATGTCAAGCCCTGCATGTTGTGTCATGGAATGTAGGCCTACATTGAATACCACACATTGGCTGCTACTGTAGGCTGAATGATAGAACAGCTATTTCCATGTCAAAATGTTATGAACACATTTTCTCTATTGTGTTTGATGGTTGGTCACTCTGGTAGGTCTACATTATGATCAAATAGCCACAGTAGCCTACTTGACCACTTTCTGAAACTGTAACTTAAAGCAGGTACAGCCTCAGTGTTCACAGTAAACGTGCACTGGAAGTTGCACAACATTTCCCCAATGTTCAAGTTTGCAGTCAGTAGACCTGAAATTTGATCAGTGCCAAAAGAAATTTGAGGGAACATTGCCCCTCACTCTTCGATGTTGTGATGCAAAAATATTGGCAAAATGTATTGCTCATCGAATAAAAAATGTCTGCCCCGACATTGTTCATCACTATAAAACTGAATTCTTCAACATAATCGAGACAACTACTAGAAATAACTATGAGAATGTAGGAAAACCAGGTATAATCTTTATAGCAGATTTTGAGAAAGCATTTGATATAGTGATGTACGTCTAGAATCTGTTAACCTCTCCGGGGTAGCCCCCCTTCTTCTCAATTTCCGTCTAAAAACATACCCTAATCTAACTGCCTGTAGCTCAGGCCCAGAAGCAAGGATATGCATATTCTTGGTATCATTTGAAAGGAAACACTCTGAATTTTGTGGAAATGTGAATTGAATGTAGGAGAATATAACACAATAGATCTGGGAGAAGAAAATACAAGGAAATAAACATTCGTTTTCTGTTTTTTTTATTGTTGCTGCATCATCTTTCAAGTGAATAAGAACAGCCAAACATACAGATAGGATGCTGGGGATGATTTGACCAAGAACAGCCAAACATACAGATAGGATGCTGGGGATGATTTGACCAAGAACAGCCAAACATACAGATAGGATGCTGGGGATGATTTGACCAAGAACAGCCAAACATACAGATAGGATGCTGGGGATGATTTGACCAAGAACAGCCAAACATACAGGGATGCTGGGGATGATTTGAAAGAACAGCCAAACATACAGATAGGATGCATGACAATGAAGAACATAAGATGGCAACAATAGCTGAGCAAAGTTTTAGACAAATAACTTCAAAAATGAGCAAGCTACATGACATTGAGCATGAAGTCACCCAGATGTCCCACACAGATGTACCCAAGTGACCGAATTGGTACAGTGATACATTTTGAAGGAAATAACTATATACAAAATACATAAATGCTATTCTAACACACACCCCCAAAAAATATATTAAAAAATATTTAAAAAATACAAATATATAGATTTTCTTTTTAAATAACAAGGGTAACTATTTACACTTTCTATTTACAATATTGTAAAGACCCTCAGTCCTCTACACAATATTGTGATGCTGGTGCCATGGCCCATAGCAGTCTCTTTCAGCTGTAAAGCAGAGGCTTACTGAACAGGTGGTGCAGGTGAAGGGGCATTTCCTGTGACAAAGGGCACAACCACGTCTCCCTTCTGTGCCCTTTTTGCCCTGAGGCACATTCATGCCTGCAGAGATGAATCTGGGCAGGTGAACACCACTGGTTGGAGCAGAAGGGACAGAGGTAGAGGGGACAGAAGGTGCTATAGTGGACTTGCTGTAGCTAGCAAGCTCCTAGATGAGCAGCACCCTGAAGGCTAGCTGTGAGATGGGGGGCTGTCCACAGCTCTTGGCCATTTCCTTCTGGAGGATGAAGGCATTCGCCACAGCAAAGTCAATGAAATGATAGAAAAATGTCTTGTACCATTTCATGGTCTTGTGGAGAACATTGTAGTATACAAGTCCACACCTCCCATGCCCTTGTTGTAGTCCTTCACAGCAGCTGGAATGGGGACTTTTTTTTTGTGGTCCATGCCCCAGTAGCGTCCTTCACACGCCTGACGACGTGATCGCCACTGAAGGACTTGTGGATAGTACTGCACATCACCACCTCTCTGGTATCCATCCACTTCACAAAGAGCAGGCCATCTTCACGAATCCATCGCATGGTACCCCGCTCAGCCCACTTAGGCATGTCGTTCACCTTTGCTTTTGGAAAGCCCACTCTGTTGGTCCGAATGGTGCCACAAGCCCACACATCCCGCTTCCTCAGCTCTGTAAACAGGGTAGGACTTGTGTAGAAGTTGTCCACAAACAGTTTGTAGCCCTTCCCCAGCAGTTGAAAATCCAATAGCTCCATAACGGAATCATAACTCAGTCCATTAACAGTAGCAAAACTGTTTTCCCCTCATAAACAAAAACATTGCAAGTGTAGGCGCACACAGAATCAGCCAAAACAAACAGTTTGTAACCCCATTTGGTTGGTTTGTTACGCATGTATTGTTTGATGCTGATTCTGGCCTTTGAGGCTACCATCCTCTCATCGATGGACAGGTTCTGGGCAGGCTGAAAATAGGTATTGCAGGCCTCAACGATGCTGGGGTAGAGAGGTTTGATTTTGCAGAGCCTATCAAACCTTCCTGTGCCTCTCTTCTTGTTATTCTGCCCATCAAGCTCCCGTGAGATAGAAGACATGACAGTGGTTGGGAAAGGCAGTTGATAGAGAGCTGACGTTTACCAGTAGTCCCTCAGAGTTTTCAACTTCACCAGCCCCATGTAAATGACCAGTGAAAGAAAGCAGAAAAGGTCTGACATGGTAATGGTCTTCCATGCCTCTTTCTTTCCTGCCTGCTTCTTAGCCCCGTACTTATTGGTGTTCACCACCAGGGAATCAACAACTGACGAGGTGAAAAACACATGAAAAAGTTGAAGGAGGCTGTACTTTGCAGTCACGTCTAGGTGAGGTCCTGGCTGCCTTTTTGGTCTAAAAACTGGTGGAATTGGTTCCACATCATCTTCCAACACAAAGTGCCAACGACCCTCTGGCCCTCTGTTTGCAGGTTTCTGTCTTCAAACCTCTAGATGGCAGGGTAGGTGTGGAGCCAGAGACAGCAGGGGTCCGGCTGGTTGAACAAGCTTCAGAGGGGGATGGACAACTAGACATTGGTGGCGCATAATCAGAATCACTGCCACTGTTGGGGGAAAAAATAGTTTCAGTAAGAATACTTTCACGTATGAGCCCTGTATCAACACGTAAAATAAACAGATGTATTACATAGAGTACAGGGAACATAATCACTATGGTGAAGTGCTGTTTTATTCCATGTTTATATAAAATACATTTTCAAAATATATCACATACAATGTATAGCCAATGTGTACCTTAAAAATCTCAGTAATGGAATGTGTATATAATGCAAATAAAATAAGAAAATCTAAAAAAAATAAAAATAATTTCAAATAACGACATTGGCATGAGAAGATTTTACCAGTCCAGCATGGCATCCTCTCCCTACAGAATCATGTCTTCTGCCTGAGAGTCAAAACTTGCCTTGCTGAAAGATTCATCTTCCTGAAGCAACTCGGTCTCACTTTCTCTGTCAATTTCTTCTATAATTTGGGTTACATCTGTATATCTAGACTTTGTTTTAGCCTTTCCTGATTTATTCGCCATAATTTAAATATATACAATTGCTGAAAATGCTCTTCACTATATACTGCTATGCGTAAAACTCGTGGCTCCGTCAAGTAGGATTTGCAATGGCGAATAAACCTCTTTTACGCCAGAGTTTACGACAAAGGCTGGTCTTCAAACGTATAACCATTACATATTGCCGTTTACCTCAGCTCATTGGCTATCATCCAAGCTAGATTTCAAGATGATCAGTGGTCATTGGGCCAAAATAGACAATCAACGATAGACCGCTCCTTCCATTGGTGCGCAATGTCATTGATTGGTGTCTTCAAATCGGGTGTGTTTCAGTCAATACGTCCCGGGAAAAGAGCCATCAAGTGTGACTGTGTTACTAACAAAACAGGATTGCAATGAAACCAACCATGACTGGATAAACGTGTTTAGTGTGTGTATTTACCGTGAATGCTTCGTCCAAATTTGAATGAGACCGAAATCACGACGCAAGTTGTTTACAAATGTTTTGTGTTAGTTTTGTTTATAAAAATCCATTTTTATAGCCTAACATTCACTGTGGAGTTAGGGCAATTAGCATTGCCACCAGAGGAATATTTTCAAAGGTAAGCAATTTTGTTTTTTCTGACTTTTGTGATGCTAATGCTTGGTTGGAAAATGCTAGTAATACTTTTGTTAGCTGGGGGCTCTCCTCAGATAATTGCATGGTTTGCTTTCGCCTTTTTGAAATCTGACACAGCGGCTGGATTAATAAGATGTTAAGCTTTTAAATGATGCAAGACATGTATTTACAATAATATTTAATATTACAAATGGTGTATTTAGAATTTTGGAGAATCTCTCATAAAATGGGTAAAAGTCATGTACAACAATCCTTTATGTAAAACAATAAATAACGGTTACGTCGCTGAGAACTTTGAATTGTCAAGAGGCGTAAAGCAAGGTTGCCCTCTGACACCATACCTATTTATTATGGTCATTGAATTGTTAGCTTCAAAATCTAATGATTAAGGGCCTACAAATGTAAATGATTAGAGATAAAAGTATCAATGTACTCTGATGCTTTGTCAAACTTCATCCTTGAAGGGCCTCATTGAGGACCTGGATAATTTAATTAACGATAGAAAATATTTGAGGATTGAAGAAAGACCAGTCTTTGGAATATGGCACACAGTACAAGGAATGGAATGTTCGCTAAGACTGGTACCCAGGTTCAATCTAAAACAATGCTGGAGCGAATGTATGTAGCTACACACCACAGAGGCAAAATAAGATGCAACAGAGGCACATTTTATTAAAATCACAATAAAAAACATTTATAACCAAACAGTCTCTTGTGGAAAACAACTCTTGATAGAACATGTAGAAAAACACTCACGAGTTTCTGTACATTGCAAATGACATTTTCCTCCTCCCTCAGCGCCATTCCGCTCCACTGACTCTAACCCCCTCTCGCCTCCATTATCCTCACTCTCTGCCCAACACTTGTGTCATCTTCTCTCTCTCATCAGTTGAGCGTGAAACCATATATTGTCAGAACATATACTGCTCTGCTGCCCCAAACTCAGTGCCAATGAAATTAAACTCCTCTTGACAAAGCCATCAGGGATTTCAGCCATTCAGCATTTCTCTGTCTTCCCATTGCCTTTTCCCTCTCTCCTCCTCTATTTGAGGTCGATGAAGCGAATGTCCATGATGAGCAGTGTGTGTCTGGGGAGGGGTCTGGGGGCGGGCGAGAGCACGGTCATCACCTGTGCCTGTGTGTCCACGTTAGTCACCACAATGAAGCCACACACTGGGCTCTCCAGCACACCCCTGCGCCCTCCTCCAGCCCCCTCCTCCCCCTCATCAGCACAGCTTACGCTCAGCACGTGGTGTGTGAGGTCACGACCGGGCGTCACAGGGACTAGCTTCAGCTGGGTGTCGTCCTGCGACATGCCAAGCGGCAGGCATGAGTCCGGGATGGAAGGCGCTCCGATCTTGTAGATGCGCACATCAGAAAAGCGCACGTCGAAAGCGTGAGGGAAGAACAAGGCACTGCGAAAACCATAGAAGTACTCCCGGATCTTCTCGTCCCGAGATTCACGCCGGCAGTCTTTAGAGCGCTCCACGACCCCTCCGGATTTGGGTAGCAGCACAACTCGGACGAAGTGCGGTAGGTCCCGCTTCAACTCGTTGTAAAGCCTCTCCTGGTCCAGCACCAGAACCACATCCACCTGGAAGGCTGAGGCACAGTGGACCAGGGCCTGGTAGCCAGAACCCTTCACCCAGCCACAGGTGTTGATGATGCAGCCGCCCACACTGGCCTTCCTGTTTTCCTCACAGCGCTGGGAGAACACTTCGGCCAGACACGACGTCAACTAGGAGGGACAGTGGGAAAGAAAGATGGAGAGAAATGGAGGGGGAGTGAGAGAAAGGTAGCAATGGGGAGGGGCGAGAGAGATTATACGCCAGGCAAAATGTCAACCACAAAGTTATGGTTTAATAAACTCAGCAAAAAAAAAAGAAACGTCCTCTCACTGTCAACTGTGTTTATTTTCAGCAAACTTAACGTGTAAATATTTGTATGAACATAACAAGATTCAACAACTGAGACAAGCTGAACAAGTTCCACAGACATGTGACTAGCAGAAACTGAATGATGTGTCCCTGAACAAAGAGGGGGGGGTCAAAATCAAAAGTAACAGTCAGTATCTGGTGTGGCCACCAGCTGCATTAAGTACTGCAGTGCATCTCCTCCTCATGTACTGCACAAGATTAGCCAGTTCTTGCTGTGAGCTGTTACCCCACTCCTCCACCAAGGCACCTGCAAGTTCCATACATTTCTGGGGGGAATGGCCCTAGCCCTCACCCTCCAATCTAACAGGTCTCAGATGTGCTCAATGGGATTGAGATCCTGGCTCTTGGCTGGCCATGGCAGACCACTGACATTACTGTCTTGCAGGAAATCACGCACAGAACAAGCAGTATGGCTGGTGGCATTGTCATGCTGGAGGGTCATGTCAGGATGAGCCTTTTTTTAATGAAAAAAATAATTTCACCTTTCATTTACTAGGCAAGTCAGTTAAGAATAAATTCTTCTTTTCAATGACGGCCAGTGGGTTAACTGCCTTGTTCAGGGGCAGAACGACAGATGTTTTACCTTGTCAGCTCAGGGATTCGATCCAGCAACCTTTCGGTTACAAGTCCAACACTCTAACCACTAGGCTACCTGCCGCCCCGAAGGGTACCACATGAGGGAGGATGTCTTCCCTGTAACGCACAGCGTTAAGATTACCTGCAATGACAAGAAGCTCAGTCCGATTATGCTGTGACACACCGCCCCAGACCATGACGGACCCTCCACCCCCAAATCGATCCCGCTCCAGATTACAGGCCTCGGTGTAACGCTCATTCCTCGGGCAGTTGTTGCCATCCTGAACCTGTCCCGCAGGTGTGATGTTCGGATGTACCGATCCTGTGCAGGTGTTGTTACACGTGGTCTGCCACTGCGAGGGTGATCAGCTGGCCGTCCTGTCTCCCTGTAGCGCTGTCATAGGCATCTCACAGTACGGACATTGCAATTTATTGCCCTGGCCACATCTGCAGTCCTCATGCCTCCTTGCAGCATGCCTAAGGCACATTCATGCAGATGAGCAGGAACCCTGGGCATCTTTCTTTTGGTGTTTTTCAGAGTCAGTAGAAAGGCCTCTTTAGTGTCCTAAGTTTTCATAACTGTGACCTTAATTGCCTACCGTCTGTAAGCTGTTAGTGTCTTAACGACCGTTCCACAGGTGCATGTTCATGAATTGTTTATGGTTTATTGAACAAGCATGGGGAACAGTGTTTAAACCCTTTACAATGAAGATCTGTGAAGTTATTTGGATTTTTACGAATTATCTTTGAAAGACAGGGTCCTGAAAAAGGGCCGTTTCTTTTTTTTGCTGAGTTTATAACCTCTATGGTTAAGGGTATTAGGTTATCCGTCTCATCTTTCACCTTGTTGTAGAGTTTGATGTTGGTTCCTGGAGTGGTGGAACCAAAGTGGTAGACCAGCGGTGCCTGTACTGAGTACCCCTCCTCCACGTCAGCCGGACGCTCAATACACAGTGCTGACATTGTGCCCGGGACTGACACCTGAAGGGAATGTATCATGGTCATCAACATTACTAACCTTAGACACTGCCAGTCAATACAATCACTATATGTAATTGTCCTTATTAGCATAATGGCAGTGATAGTAGAGGCAACAGTAGCAATATATTGTATCTACACCACCATCCACAAACACAAAAGATGAATCTACCTATATACTATTCTCTGTGCATAGTCATTGGTGCTGATGTAGTTGCTTTGTTGATCTCACCCCACTCTGGCCCACATCCAGGTCCACCAGTGTGGGCCTCCTGCCCAGCCTGACAGCGTAGCTCAGCAACAGCCTGCACACCGTCGACTTCCCCACATCTGTAGGCCCCACCACCATTACCTGGGGCACAACGTTGAAGCAACTTTTACACAAGAGAGTGTACAGTGTGTCTCTGACCAAGGTCCACTTCTCACATACACACACTAACCCAAGTCCACCTCTCACACACACAAACACTGACCTAAGTCCACTTCACTCAGACAAAAACACACACACACACACAGATGAACACTGACCCGTGGTCCCCTCTCATTGTCTCTCTCCGCCTGTCGTCTCATCTGTTCCAGTGCAGTGTGTGTGTTCAGGTAGAGCAGCATGGGTGTGTCCTTTGATATGTACGCCACCTGGGAGAGAAAGATTTACACATTTCTGCATATGTCACTCCTAGCAGTTACAGATAACAATAACAGATGCTTCAGCCAAACACATATCCCTCTCATCCATCTGTTACTCCTCTACAGCCTCTCACCTCTGTCTTCCCCGAGAGAGAAACACTACAGCCCTGCCAGGTGAACACAGCAATCTTGGAACCTGGTCCAAACGTGTACTTCTTGTTGCGGTTGAGCTCAGAGCCAAAGACCTCCGCCAATCCTGTGAGCAGCTCCAGATGCACCTTCTCCCCGGCCTCCACCTCGAACCGCAGCTCAGTCTCCTTCTCCAGGTCAAACCTCGTCCCCCCGCCACCAGCACCAGCCCCCACTCCCTCCTCACCAGTCTTCTCTGGGCCCTCAGTCACCATGGCTGTACAGAGACAAAGGTCAGATTTAGCCTGAACAACATTTAATACCTCACCGACATGTCCGTTTCATCTCTGCCATGTAATAAGCTCACTCTGGACAGGATTTATGTGACTGATTATTAGATGCTGCAATGTCAGATTTCAGTGATGGTCTCTCATAAGTCACGACACAGGATATGAACATCCCTGGAATGACCTTCGATAGGACAAGCATAGGGCAGAGTGCTTTATTTACAAAAACACTATATGACCAGTTGTATGTGGACACCTGCTTGTCAAACATCTCATTCCAAAATCATGGGCATTAATAAGGAGTTGGTCCCCCCTTTGTTGCTATAACAGCCTCCCCTCTTCTGAGAAGGCTCTCCACTAGATGTTGGAACATTTCTGTGGGGACTTGCTTCCATTCACCCACAAAAGCATTAGTGAGGTCAGGCACTGAGGTTGGGCGATTAGGTCTGGTTCGTAGTCGCCGTTCCAATTCATCCCAAAGATGTTTGATGGGGTTGAGGTCAGGGCTTTGTGCAGGCCAGCCAAGTTCTTCCACAACGACCTCTACATTCCATTTCTGTATGGACCTCACTTTGTGCATGGGGACATTGTCATGCTGAAGAAAGGGCCTTGCCCAAACGGTTTCCACAAAGTTGGAAGCACAGAATCGTCTGGAATGTATGCTTTGTATGCTGTAGCGTTAACATTTATCTTCACTGGAACTAAAGGCCCGAACCATGAAAAACAGCCCCAGATCATTATTCCTCCTCCACCAAAATGTACAGTTAGCATAAGCATTCGGGCAGGTAGCGTTCACCTGGCATCCACCAAACCCAGAATCGTCCGTTGACTGCCAGATGGTGAAGCGTGATTCATCCCTCCAGAGAACACGTTTCCACTGCTCCAGAGTCCAATGGCGGCGAGCTTTACACCACTCCAGCCGAAGCTATGCATTGTGATCTGAGGCTTGCGGGTGCCATGATTTCATGATGCTCCCGATGAATAATTATTGTGCTGACGTTGCTTCCAAAGGCAGTTTGTTACTTGGTAGTGAGGGTTGCAACTGAGGATTTGTACGTGCTATACACGTCTGCACTCCCGTTCTGTGAGCTTGTGTGGCCTACCACTTCGCGGCTGAGCCGTTATTGCTCTTAAACATTTCCACTTCAAATTAACAGCGCTTACAGTTGACCGGGGCAGCTCTCACAGGGCAGAAATTTGACTGACTTGTTGGAAAGTTGGCATCCTATGATGGTGCCATGTTGAATGTCACAGAACTCTTAAGGACATTCTACTGCCCGTTTTCCCATGGAGATTGCATGGCTGTGTTCTCGATTTTATACACCTGTCAGCAAAGGGTGTGGCTGAAATAGCCGAATCCACTCATTTGAAGGGGTGTCCACATACTTGTATATATAATGTAGAAGGCTCTGGTATAGGCCATGGCTGGAGGGAACTGTGCCAATCCAATCATTATTCAGCACTTACCATATATGTTGAGAAGCTACAAATGCGTTGATCAAGAGGGGTGTTTCCTTCTACCTTTTTATAGTAACTTGAAAAGGCTAACGTTAGGTACAAACTCCAATATCATGCGAAAAGTAAACACTCGTGCTCAGAGCTAGATAGATGCAGTTCAATTAGCTAGCTAATGTTAGCGTGTAGGCTAGCTATCTGACAATGCCTGGTTAGAATGGTACCGGCGATAACCTGCTGAATACTAATAGCCATTTAGATATTTGTTTGTGACCGCCTTACTACATGTGTTACTTACTTAGAAATGGGTACGTTTATAGTTCGTCCTAAGTGTTCAAACTTTCCGCGACAGACGAGTGACACTAGTCGCACAAATATGACGTCATGTTTTTAAAGAACCAATTAGCGTATGCAATTGCTCAGTTAAATCATAAAATTGAAAATATTGGTTAAATTTCAACAAAGTATGGAATCGGGTTGATTTAAAATGTAGAACATTTATTTTTGACAGGCACAAAACTTTATGCACATATTCCATACTTTTCTAAACAAAGAATGAGACAGAAGAAGAGTATAGAAACATACGTGTTATTCTCCATAGAAAAAATAATAAAACACATTAGACTTAACATAGGAAATTTACCAGTGAATACTCAGCAACAAATATATTGTTATACAGTGTTTCCCAAACGGTTAAAGAGTAAACCCCCAGTGTAAACAAGCCAACTCAATGCGTGTGTATCAAGCCACTGTCACAGTGTGGTCATTATTATGGACAGATATGATTTTTTTAAGGTGATACTCAGGGAATACACTGACAGTAAACTGAAAATATTTTGTGAACCACCACTGTACAGCAACCTAATAGAGGGAATGTGTTGCACTTCAGAGAGATACCACTAGATGTCACCATGTATCCAGGCCAGAGGAGCTTGACGCTTGAGTCATCAGAGGACAGACTGGGGAGCAACCCCGTTGGTCAGTCCCCATCATTCTGCGTCCAGTTTCCAAAACCATGAGGAACAGCTGGAAACAACAAGAATAAATAAAGTAGAAACTAAGATTGTTTACAAAATAATATTTGGGAAAGGTGGTCATTATCATAAGTTGAGTTATGTAAAGCCATCATTGTAAATAAGAATTTGTTCTTAACTGACTTGCCTAGTTAAATAAAGGTTGAATAATATAAAAATCGGGGCAGTCCAAAATACAGACCTTCACTGGGTCTCTATTCATTTTTCAGTGCCTCCTCCAGGGCTGCAACCACAATGGCAGGCTCAGGGAACTTCAGCCTGGCAGGTGGGCCTAGCTTTATGCCTGTCCAGAGACACACCTCTACAGGAAGGAAAGAATGCTTAGTACAAAATAAAGGACAGCTTCTGGTTGCCTCTGTGTCATGCCAAAACTAAACAATATGCTCTGTATTCCCAGACACCTAATCTGTACTTTAAATTACAATTCTGTGTCCAGGGAACAGGACCCATGAGAGTAGAATTGTTCATAACATGACCTGGAGGAACACACCTTTCCCTCCCTCCACAAGTGTGACCTCCAGGCTTTTCTTGCGGGGTTTCTGGGGGTTCAGAACCACGATGAGGTCTGGGCGGGCAGCCAGGAGGGCATCTCGCACCCCCTCAGCACACCGTCTGTACACGTATCAGCTCTTACTGCAGAATGAAAGTTTTTATTTTCAGAGGCAATTTGTCTAAAGACTTCTAAGTGGTCAGTTCCTTTCCTGTATATTGAGATTATCCAGATTGTACCGATAGAAGATGGGCAATTGTTTGGTGATGGGAATAAGGTTACGTGAATATGGAACTCTGACTCAATTCATTTACCTAAATGGATGTGTGTGTGTGCGTGTGTGTGTGTGAATATTCTTTAGGGGGTGCCTGTGGATATTCCAGTACTCACCAGTGTTCAATGACCACCCTCTGGCCCTCTGTAGCAGTCTCCGTTTCCCCCCCCTCTCTTTTACCCCGCTTTCGCTCAATGACTAAAGTCTCCTCCTCAGTCTCTGCCTTGTTGTTTGCCTTGCGCTTCGATCCGCGACCTGTCCAGAACAAATAAATGGTTAGTACTTTCATAAAATAATCACGGCACATCGATCATTAGGCTACTTCCTTACTACTGGTTATGAGGGAAATAATCAAATGGAAAAGCTGTCGCCCGACCTGTTTTAAAACGAGACGCCATTGTTGATATTGATTCAGCTTGCGTAACATCAAACTTCGGAGCTCATGTTGCGCTTCTTTTGTAATGGACTATTCCAAAATTCAATCGAAGGGGTTCAACATTTTGGTCGACAAAAACCCATTCATTGAAAGGGGCGATCAACTTCAGATTTTCAGCCCCAAAAAACTATTTACAGTGCATTCAGAAAGTATTCAAAATTGTGCTACGTTACAGCCTTATTCTAAAATTCCCCTCATCAATCTATACACAATACCCCATAACGACAAAGCAGAAATATCGTATTTACATGAGTATTCCGGCTCTTTGCTATGAGACTCGAAATTGAGCTCAGGTGCATCCTGTCCACCTGTGGTAAATTCAATTGATTGGACATGATTTGGAAAGGCACACACGTGTCTAATTAAGGTCCCACAGTTGACAGTACACGTCAGAAAAAAAACAAGCCATGAGGG
This sequence comes from Oncorhynchus nerka, assembly GCF_034236695.1. NCBI lineage: Eukaryota > Metazoa > Chordata > Actinopteri > Salmoniformes > Salmonidae > Oncorhynchus > Oncorhynchus nerka. The sequence goes on from NC_088401.1 coordinate 57,192,814, forward strand.
CAAAGGATTGTGTCAAGGCACAGATCTGGGGAAGGGTACCAAAAATGTCTGCAGCATTGAAGGTCCAAGAACACAGTGGCCTCCATCATTCTTAAATCTTCCTAGAGCTGGCTGCCCTGCCAAACTGAGCAATCAGGGGAGAAGGGCCTTGGTCAGGGAGGTGACCAAGAACCTGTTGATCACTCTGACAGAGCTCCAGTTCCTCTGTGGAGATGGGAGAACCTTCCAGAAGTACAAACATCTCTGCAGCATTCCACCTTTACGGTGGTGGCCAGATGGAAGCCACTCCTCAGTAAAAGACACATGACGTGTGCTTTTACACCTGCATTGTTTGCTGTTTGGGGTTTTAGGCTGGGTTTCTGTACAGCACTTTGAGATATCAGCTGATGTACGAAGGGCTATATAAATAAAATTTGATTTGATTTGATGACAGCCTGCTTGGAGTTTGCCTGAAGGACTCAGACCATGAGAAACAAGATTCTCTGGTCTTAAGAAACCAAGATTGAACTCTTTGGCCTGAATGCCTAGCGTCTGGACGAAACCTGGCACCATCCCTACAGTGAAGCATGGTGGTGGCAGCATCATGCTGTGGGGATGTTTTTTAGCGGCAGTGACTGGGAGACTATTCAGGATCGAGGGAAGATGAACAGAGTAAAGTACAGAGAGATCCTTGATGAAAACCTGCTCCAGAGCTCTCAGGATCTGACTGGGGTGAAGGTTCACCTTCCAACAGGACAACAACCCTAAACACACAGCCAAGACACCGCAGGAGTTGATTCAGGACAATTCTCTGAATGTTCTTGAGTGGCCCAGCCAGAGCTCGAACTTGAACCTGATCGAACATCTCTGGAGACCTGAAAATGGTTGTGCAGTGACAATCCCCATCCAACCTAACAGAGCTTGAGAGGATCTGCAGAGAAGAATGGGAGAAACTCTCCAAATACAGGTGTGCCAAGCTTGTGGCATCAGACCATATATTTTTTTATAAATTTGAAAAAATGTCTTAACCTGTTTTTGCATTGTTGTGGGTAGATTAAATCGACCCCCCCCCCTAATCTATTTTAGAATAAAGCTGTAATGTGGGAAAAGGGGTCTGAATACTTTCTGAATGCACTGTAGGTGCCATCACACATATAGGGCTTAAAATAGCAGTGCTAGAGAGACTGACAGGACATGAATCAAATAAATAAAATAAATGTAGGGGTATATCTGGGAGATAGGCTTTACATTTTCATAAGATAACATCCTAAATACAGAAGTGATGGAAACGTTTGTGACCCACCGCCAAACCGGTCATGCTGGAGGATGTTGCAGGCAGCAGCACGTTCTCCACGGCGTCTCCAGACTGTCATGTCTGTCACGTGCTCAGTGTGAACCTGCTTTCATCTGTGAAGAGCACAGGGCGCCAGTGGTGAATTTGCCAATCTTGGTGTTCTCTGTAAGCACAACCCCCACCTGTGGACGTCGGGCCCTCATACCACCCTTATGGAGCCTGTTTCTGACCGTTTGAGCAGACACATGCACATTTGTGGCCTGCTGGAGGTCATTTTGCAGGGCTCTGGCAGTGCTCCTCCTGTTCCTCCTTGCACAAAGGTGGAGGTAGCGGTGCTGCTGCTGGGTTGTTGCCCTCCTACGGCCTCCTCCACGTCTCCTGATGTACTGGCCTGTCTCCTGGTAGCGCCTCCATGCTCTGGACACTACGCTGACAGACACAGCAAACCTTCTTGCCACAGCTCGCATTGATGTGCCATCCTGGATGAGCTGCACTACCTGAGCCACTTGTGTGGGTTGTAGACTCCGTCTCATGCTACCACTAGAGTGAAAGCACCGCCAGCATTCAAAAGTGACCAAAACATCAGCCAGGAAGCATAGGAACTGAGAAGTGGTCTGTAGTCACCACATGAAGAACCACTCCTTTATTGGGGGTGTCTTGCTAATTGCCTATAATTTCCACCTGTTGTCTATTCCATTTGCACAACAGCATGTGAAATTTATTGTCAATCAGTGTTGCTTCCTAAGTGGGCAGTTTGATTTCACAGAAGTGTGATTGACTTGGAGTTACATTGTGTTGTTTAAGTGTTCCCTTTATTTTTTTTGAGCAGTGTATATATAGCAGTTGTTCATTTTTTTATTTTACCTTTATTTTACTAGGCAAGTCAGTTAAGAACAAATTCTTATTTTCAATGACGGCCTAGGAACAGTGGGTTAACTGCCTGTTCAGGGGCAGAACGACAGATTTGTACCTTGTCAGCTCAGGGATTTGAACTTGCAACCTTCCGGTTACTAGTTCAACGCTCTAACCACTAGGCTACCCTGCCGCCGCCTAATCCCAAATTACTAGTTAAATAAAGGTTATATTAAAATATAAATCCATTCACAGCCAGCCGGGCACTTGGAATGTGTCAGACTGAGTGCATGTGTTACATAATCCAAAAGATTCCACGATGCCATACTTTGCCAAGCCAAAACATGACACACTGAAGAACATGTGTAGAAACAATTTTAATTCTTCATCGACAAACATAAAAGCAGATGAAAAATGTTAATGTTATTGAATAATATGAACAATATTGTAAAAGTGTGACTGTGAGAGACACCATTAATGTCACCATGTACCAAGCCAGGGGAGCTTGACTCAGTCTCATCAGAGGAATTACTAGGGCGCAACCACATTGGTCAGTCCTCATCATTCTGCATCCAGCTGCTACAAACCCTTGCTGACTGGCTGCAAAAAACAAGAGGGAGAATTCACTATTTTAGCAAATCATTTTAATGGGATATTTATTCCAATCAAATAAGTGGATTGCCTTAATTTAGTGTTTTTCTCTTGGTCTCACTGTTTACTCTCTTGAGTAGCCAAACCCTCTCAACCAGTCTGTTTATTTCAACGGATTCCTTTCTTTACAGTTTGGGTCAATCTGATTTGAATTTAGTCATTTGAATTGGACACGGAACGACAACCCCCTGAGCTTACACTGGTTGAATCAACCTTGTTTCCATGTCATTTTGTTGAACCACTGTTGAATAGACATCTGTGTCCAGTGGGAACTACTAAGATTGTGCCTATGCATACTTCCCTCAAATGTTTATTCAGTCTTCAGTGCCTTCTCCAGGGCAAGAACTTCAGGCTCAGGGAACTTCAGCTTGCGAGGTGGGCCTTTCTTTATTCCCGACCACAGACATACCTCTGTAGGAAAAGGAATAATTAGACAACAGACGAGACCCAAGGAGAGAAAGACACTTCCCATAGAGGTGTATCCCTGGAAGACAGTACTCCCCTTTCTCCCCAGCATCACTTCAAAACTTTTACTCTGGGGATTCTGAACCACAATGAGACCTGGGCGGGCAGCCAGGAGGGCAACTCTGACCCCCTCGACATTACACCCGTAAACTCGTCAGATTTTACTTCAGAAAGACAATAGAAAAGTGAGGTTTTACTGTTGATGCTTTTCTGCATCAAATATGTAACTTATCCCTTTGTACTTTAAATTGTGTTAACTGGGTAAATGTTGTTAGATTACAATAAGCTATATGCATATGCCACATTATGCAATTTGACTGACTGGGTCCAATGAATTAATCTTTTGTCATCTTGTCACCCAAATACATTGGGTCTTGTACGTGTGGGTTCAGTTCCAGTTCCCACCAGTGTTGAATGACCACTCTCTGGCCCTCTGTGACAGTCTCCGGGTAGTCTTCCTCTTCTTTTTTTATTTTTACCCCTCTTCCCCTCCACGGCCATGGTCTCCTCTTCTGTCTCCACCTTGGCGCTCGCCTTACACGTTGAACCGCAACCTGTACAACAGCAGGCAGTGGTGTTAGCTAGATGGTAGTCTAGCAGTTAGAGCGGTGGACCAGTTACCGAAAGGACGCTGGTTCGAATACCAGAGCCGAGAAGGTGAAAAATCTGTCAACGTACCCCTAATTTGCTATAGGGGCGCCGTAATACTAAGGCTGAACCTGTAAAACAACACATTTCAATGTACCTATCCGGTGTATGGGACAATACATCATTACATGTATTTAATTTTTTTTATAGCTAGCTACAGGCGTTTGTGTTTTACGTTAGCTAGCTAGCTACTGTAGAAGTTAGCAAGCTAACCTGTCCTTACATGTCATAATGTATTTCGGAGTTTTGTGTCTCTACTTTAGTGTCTAGCAAGTTATTTTGTAATTCGGAGACACTTACAGTATATCTCATTTCATCAGTGCGATTTCATGAATGATCTAGATTTTAAAAGCTTTTGATGTTGTATGGGGTTACCTGCTTTTGCAAAGGACGTTACTGTTGATCTTGCGTAATGATCGAATTTCGGTACGTTTTGTGGGCATGGGAATGGGCTATTCCATTGCGGGGTTGTTCATTTTGATGGCAGACAAAACCATTCCAGAAAGTGGGGTTGTGAACTTCGGCTAAGATTCATGGAGGTGCTTCTTTCACCTAAAATAGAAGTTGGCTGACACATATGGGGGCACAAAAATGATCTTGGATTTGGCAAATATTTTGAATATCTATAAAGGAATATAAGTGCACAGATTGGCAACACAGGGGAGAGGATCATGTCTGGAAAAAAAGATTGAGGAGGAAAAAGAGAAGATGGACATTAATCTCAAGTGGAGAGCATCCAAAACAAGAGAATGGAGGTAAGCCTACAGAAACATGATAGAGTGAACCAGATGGGTGTGTTCGTGTCCTCTTTCTGCTAAATTGAGAGTAAATATATCACAGAAATAGCAGCCCAAATCCCAGAGCCAAACACGTTTCCATTCTTACTCAAACAAAAGCTGTCTCGGAGCGAGAGCGTCACTTCCATGAGTGCCAAAAAAGAAGGGACTCTCACAAAGAGCCGAGGCGAGGTGAGCGTGACTCATTTACAGTCGCAGACCCACACTCTGTCACAGTCATACATTCTTTCTTTCTATCTCTCTCAAACACACACAGGCTACTATTTCTTTCTCTCAAACACACACACACACACACACACACACACACACTCGGTGTTCTCCTCAGATCCCAGTCTGTCTTCGCCGTCTGGGGATCTATTTTTAGCTCTGAGATGAGCCGGAGAGGGGCGTACAGAGCCTCAAACAGATGTACCCTCTTCTCTTTCTCCATCCTTCGATACCCTCTTACCTCACAATGTGACGCAGGACGATGGAGCGAGCCCCTCCCACCGCTCTCCTCCTTTTGAGTATAGGCCTAGGACACACACAAAACACAAAAGCATGCTGCCCACAGAAACGCAAAGAAAGCGTATCCAAAAGTTGTTCAATACCTAGGGACGGACACACACCACCATGCTATACATGTGGGTATGTGTGTGTATTCTCATTTGCATGCCTACGTACAGTTCATGTGTGCGTAAGATATGCCAGTGATTATGATCCAGAAATACACTGAAGATCTTCACACTTCCATCTCACCTCTTTTCTCTCTTCCTCCCTTTCATCATCATAGACCTGCACTATCTGAACTGAGACTGACTGTGTTGTTATCGCATCTGGATTTGAATGTCATTTACAGTGCCTTGCGAAAGTATTCGGCCCCCTTGAACTTTGCGACCTTTTGCCACATTTCAGGCTTCAAACATAAAGATATAAAATTGTATTTTTTTGTGAAGAATCAACAACAAGTGGGACACAATCATGAAGTGGAACGACATTTATTGGATATTTCAAACTTTTTAACAAATCAAAAACTGAAAAACGTTTTGCATTGTTGCCAAAAAGTTCAATTTTGGTTTCATCTGACCAGAGCACCTTCTTCCACATGTTTGGTGTGTCTCCCAGGTGGCTTGTGGCAAACTTTAAACGACACTTTTTATGGATATCTTTAAGAAATGGCTTTCTTCTTGCCACTCTTCCATAAAGGCCAGATTTGTGCAATATACGACTGATTGTTGTCCTATGGACAGAGTCTCCCACCTCAGCTGTAGATCTCTACAGTTCATCCAGAGTGATCATGGGCCTCTTGGCTGCATCTCTGATCAGTCTTCTCCTTGTATGAGCTGAAAGTTTAGAGGGACGGCCAGGTCTTGGTAGATTTGCAGTGGTCTGATACTCCTTCCATTTCAATATTATCGCTTGCACAGTGCTCCTTGGGATGTTTAAAGCTTGGGAAATCGTTTTGTATCCAAATCCGGCTTTAAACTTCTTCACAACAGTATCTCGGACCTGCCTGGTGTGTTCCTTGTTCTTCATGATGCTCTCTGCGCTTTTAACGGACCTCTGAGACTATCACAGTGCAGGTGCATTTATACGGAGACTTGATTACACACAGGTGGATTGTATTTATCATCATTAGTCATTTAGGTCAACATTGGATAATTCAGAGATCCTCACTGAACTTCTGGAGAGAGTTTGCTGCACTGAAAGTAAAGGGGCTGAATATTTTGCACGCCCAATTTTTCAGTTTTTGATTTGTTAAAAAAGTTTGAAATATCCAATAAATGTCGTTCCACTTCTGCTCTCATCCTTCTAGACCTATCGGCTGCCTTCGATACTGTGAACCATCAGGTCCTCCTCTCCACCCTCTCCGAGTTGGGCATCTCCGGCGCGGCCCACGCTTGGATTGCGTCCTACCTGACAGGTCGCTCCTACCAGGTGGCGTGGCGAGAATCCGTCTCCTCACCACGTGCTCTCACCACTGGTGTCCCCCAGGGCTCTGTTCTAGGCCCTCTCCTATTCTCACTATACACCAAGTCACTTGGCTCTGTCATAACCTCACATGGTCTCTCCTATCATTGCTATGCAGACGACACACAATTAATCTTCTCCTTTCCCCCTTCTGATGACCAGGTGGCGAATCGCATCTCTGCGTGTCTGGCAGACATATCAGTGTGGATGACGGATCACCACCTCAAGCTGAACCTCGGCAAGACGGAGCTGCTCTTCCTCCCGGGGAAGGACTGCCCGTTCCATGATCTCGCCATCACGGTTGACAACTCCACTGTGTCCTCCTCCCAGAGCGCTAAGAACCTTGGCGTGATCCTGGACAACACCCTGTCGTTCTCAACTAACATCAAGGCGGTGGCCCGTTCCTGTAGGTTCATGCTCTACAACATCCGCAGAGTACGACCCTGCCTCACACAGGAAGCGGCGCAGGTCCTAATCCAGGCACTTGTCATCTCCCGTCTGGATAACTGCAACTCGCTGTTGGCTGGGCTCCCTGCCTGTGCCATTAAACCCCTACAACTCATCCAGAACGCCGCAGCCCGTCTGGTGTTCAACCTTCCCAAGTTCTCTCACGTCACCCCGCTCCTCCGCTCTCTCCACTGGCTTCCAGTTGAAGCTCGCATCCGCTACAAGACCATGGTGCTTGCCTACGGAGCTGTGAGGGGAACGGCACCTCAGTACCTCCAGGCTCTGATCAGGCCCTACACCCAAACAAGGGCACTGCGTTCATCCACCTCTGGCCTGCTCGCCTCCCTACCACTGAGGAAGTACAGTTCCCGCTCAGCCCAGTCAAAACTGTTCGCTGCTCTGGCCCCCCAATGGTGGAACAAACTCCCTCACGACGCCAGGACAGCGGAGTCAATCACCACCTTCCGGAGACACCTGAAACCCCACCTCTTTAAGGAATACCTAGGATAGGATAAAGTAATCCTTCTCACCCCCCCTTAAAAGATTTAGATGCACTATTGTAAAGTGGCTGTTCCACTGGATGTCATAAGGTGAATGCACCAATTTGTAAGTCGCTCTGGATAAGAGCGTCTGCTAAATGACTTAAATGTAAATGTAAATGTAATGATTGTGTCCCACTTGTTGTTGATTCTTCACAAAAAAATACAGTTTTATATCTTTTGTTTGAAGCCTGAAATGTGGCAAAAAGTCGCAAAGTTCAAGGGGGCCGAATACTTTCGCAAGGCACTGTACATAGAGCCTCATCCTCTCTATCCAAAGACGTGGCAGCCAGTCGCAGCATGTTCAGGCAGCCTCCTGTGGGGTGGAAAAACCTCAGAATTCCTCTCTCTCACTCACTCGCTTTCTTTCTTTCCACTTGGTGATCTGTCCGGAGGGAGGTCACTGACCTGACGGTTCACATTACCCTGCTCTGATATAGTAAATAGGTAGAAGTGGTCACATGCAGATGTAATGGCTGGTCACCTGTGCTACAATAATGGATGTTGGTCACATTATTTTTAGCAGTGGGTGTCCTGATACTGCACTTAGTACTTCGTACTCCCATATTTCAAAGAATAGGAGATACAAATGTAGATAGTGTGGTTACACGGCAGCAGATATATGGAGGGGTCAGGGCCTCAGTGAGCCATACAGCTTACCAACAAAACCACCCAGTTGGAATTGAATGAATACATTTCAGCCTCTCTGAACCTCATAACTGTCCTCCTAAGCTCTCTGTATTTCTCTCTGGTCCCATTGACGTCATTGGGTGGCTGGGTTTGGGCTCGTTGAATAAGACACCCGTGTGAAGACACACGTCACCAAACAACACCAACGACACGCCAACTCACAGCAACAGACTCAGAGGGCCTAGCTGGGCAGCCAAGACGAACACTGCCATCTGGGAAGAGAGCGAGCGAGCGAGAGACAGGGGGAGGGAGGAGGGGATAGAAAGAGGGAGCGAGCGAGAGAGAAGAATTTGACAAGGATGAAGGATGAAATAAAGGCAGATTGACTGATAGTTTTAAAATGATTCGCAGTACCATAAAAAGACTGACAACTAGACAAAAGAGCAGAAGGAGAAAGAGACATGAAAGAGAGAGAGAGCAACTGAATATGAGTAGGCGCTCTGCGACACACACGCATCAAAGTCTATTGCCTGCTAATGGTCTCTCTATGTTCCTAGAGCAGAGTTAGTGCTAATGAGCTCCCAACAGACACCTGCAGAGTGCATGGACACATTATAAAAACATACCGATGATGTGATCATGACATATTATAACACTTCATTAAACATGTTATGAACCTGTGCTCTCCTTTGTGGAACGAGTGCAGGTATGGAAAGATTTGATAAGAAAGAAATGGAAAGTAATGAGAGAGGGAGGGGTCAGAGAAGACAACATACGTGTGATGATGACTGATGTATAGTGAGACCAAATTGAGGGAGTGAGTTATCATCCGAGAGGAAGGAGAGAAGTTGAGAGAGAAAGAGGGAGGGAAGGGTGAGAAGAAGCTGAGTTGTGATGAGCTGTACCTGTATATATCCTGTAGAGGGGGAGACTTGGACGGAAAAAGAGAGTGCGACAGCTAGGAAACTAACATCTAAATGATTTGAACCCCTAATGCTAGACAAAAAGTTCTGTGTGCATGTATACATGCGTGTACATGCGTGTTTCTGTGCGTGTTTGTTTGTCCATCTGTATCTGCATCATTCAAGTGTCAATCTGTTGAAGGGGAGGATTAATTCTGGTGCTAAATGCCACTCTTTCACCCTATCCCATCACCCCTGACACGGTCACCCCTGACTCACAACCCCCCAAGACAACCACATTTCCCAATGTATCATCATTTAGCTAGTAACAGAGCAGATAAGGGGGTGATCAAGACGTGAGAATGCAATTCAAATCTCTCTCTCTCTCTCACACACACACACATACACACACACACACACACTCCAAACTCAATAAAAAGAGCTTGAGGGGTTTAAAAGCAGCAGATTAAGACTTTAAATGAGGCCATAATTAAGACTTTAAATGAGGCCTTCTCAGTCTCAGCTAGAACCATCTGTCATGGAGTGAGCAACCAAATACGTCAAACCTCTGTGAGACGTTTTGGAAATGTATGTTACAATATCCAAAGACCAAAGAGAACTGTTGTGTCTATTTAAAATGTCTCTTCATCCTTCTATAATCATTTCACATTATCCCCATCTATTTTAATTTCTTCTTCTTTGTTCCCTATTTGACCACTTTAGATTCTATCCTTCTAGATCAGGGATGGGCAACTTTGATAGGGGTGGGGGCCACAAAAAATCTGAACTCATCATGAGGGGCTGCAGTGAATAGTGGGTCTGCATACCCAAACAAGCAGTCAGCACTGGCCATAGCCTTTTGGGGGCCCTAATTGACATTTTGTTGCCCCCCCTCACCTTCCAAGCAAAACATTTTCTTGACAGCGGAGGAATATTCTTTAGAGTTAATTTCCTGCAATTCTACACATTTTGCCATGGGGTGGAGAGATTTGCCATTTTATAACTAAATTCATGCAATTCTACTAATTTTTCCATGGGGCAGTGAGAAAAATGTGCAGCTTTATGGTTGATTTCCTGCAATTCTACTAATTTTGCTATGGAGTGGAGAGAAATCTGAGAGTGACTAACAACATCAATGCCCCCTCCCCTAATTAATGTGACTCTGATAAATACAAGTTTAGATGGCTGACTAGACTAATTGACCAATCTTAACCATGTTAGCTGACATGGGTTAATTGAGTGAGTCAGTGACTGACAATAAAAAGCTCATCCACAACCACATTTCCAAATAGCACCTTGTGTATTCTACTATTATAACCCTCAACAGTAAAGACCCTGGCTGACTTTCTATAGAAAGTTGGTCATTTGCCAATCCCTGCTCTAGACACTACACCTTGATAGGGACCTGTAATGTAGCGAAGGCTGTAAGTGTGTGTTTCTGGTGTTTTAGAATACAGTGGTGTTGTACTGTGTTTTCTCCTTAGCGATTTGACCTTTTGGAGGAAAGCCAGAGAAAGAGAGACTCCCACACGGTTCCGTTTTAGTAAAACCAAGAAAATGTTTATTCACAGCTTCCATTGAAAAGAAAATGTGCAACATTGTCACAGTTTCCTTCATATTCCATTCAACCACACGGTCAGGGGAGGAGAGGGAGTGGCACATGGGGAGTGACAAACAGAAATGCCCCGACACTCATCATTACCTGGTTGGGTTTGCATTTGATTTGACAGAGATGTACATTCAGCCATGCACCTGCTGTCAGGAGTGTGTGTGTGTGTGTGTGTGTGCGCGTTAGATCTGGAATCAAACAGCTGTGTCTTCTGCTCCCAGTGGAATCCTCTTAGAGTCAGACTTATTTAAATAGGACAGCTTGCTAACGAGAGGGATTGTTAAACGACTTTTAGCACGAGAGGCTACTGACAAACACACACACATTAAAGGAATGACTGGGGCACTCCTTATCTGGTGCTGACCCGCAGCAGGACACTGTCACTCCTTTGGACTGGATCAACCCTGCTAGACCTGGGCTTCAGTCACCATAATGGGCTATAGGTTCTTCCCAGTATACTGTCCTTCTGTGTGCATCTCACATTAACACAGAGCGAGACACACACTGTGGTCACGAGGGGAACGACAGACTTAGAAACAGGAGGTAGAGACGGACTATTGAAGGGAAAGATTTCCATATCTTTTCAAATCTCCTCAATCTTTACAGACAGTACACTAATAAACATGAGGGTGTTGCTCATGGCAACAATCACCAATGGAAAAATAGAAAGAAAAACGAGAAAACCTGAAGAATGTTGAAGCATGGGCTTCATACAATAAACTACACAGCAGTGTCATGTATGTAGCTATCTAGTGTCACAAGTGTATCACTACCTACAGAGTTCGTGTGAGATATTTACAGTGTGGTTTTTATTGATGGTGTTGACAGGAAAAATAGATTACATGTCAAATGTTGGGAGATGGAGAGAGGCACCCTCGTTTTCACTCCCTTACTGGCACTCTGACCTGGCCTGATGTCTGTTGTATGTCGTAACAACTCTTAATCCTATCACTCTCACACTCTCTCTCGCTTTTATCCCGTCTCTTGCTTGCCAGCATCCTTTAAAGTCTTGTATTTTCCTTTCTGTCCTATCCCTGTTACATACACGCTCACATCTATCCACCTCTCCTTTACCATTTCAGTGACAGATGTCTCACTGCAGTATTTTTCCATAAGTATTCTTGTCTTCCTGCTATTCCCTCTATGAGATACCCTCCCGTGTTCTCTGTCTCCTGCTGCGGTAGCCCTGTAGGAGCAGCACTCTGGTGTCCCTGGTCTCTCAGGTAGAGAGGTGAAGGTTGAAAGGTCAGTGACAAAGATGAAGCCAAAGGAAAGTGTTGCTTTTGAAAATCTTTTCTTAGCAGGACTGGCACGCAGTGGTTGACAATGGTGAACGTTTTGACGCCATACAAAATAGCCAGCGTCACAACGCCTGAGTTGTTCGCTGCGAATACAAACTAGTAGTTATGGTGATAAAATTCCTGAAAATGCCACCAGCTTACTGAGTGGTATGAATTGAATGCAGTGCTATGTTGTGGTACTAAATGTATGGATAAATGTATGGTGTGTGGTGTGTTAGTGCGGTAGTAGCAGTAGTGATTGGAACTTGCGTAAGCTGGCCACACTATCGTTCTGTCAATGGCGACAGAACCTGCTGCTGTGGTGTCATCTCAGTGAAAAATGAGCTCAGCTCTATCAGCAGCAGCGGCGCCCTCCAATGAAATGGTGTCCTACACTGCATTTCACCTGTACTCTTGAGAGCAGCTCCCTACTGCCTGCCTGCCTGCCTGCTCCTACATCAGTGTATCGCCCCCTGGGGGCCAGGGGGGAAACTGAAAGGAATCAAGATCCAGGTGTGCAGAGGAGAAAGAGAAAGGAGTTGGAGAAATAGAGTTGGAGAAAAAAAGAAGCTGACGGGGCTGTTCAGCCAAAGAGAAGGTGGAGGCAGAGAGTTAGCACAGAAAGGGAAAGGAGAGGGATGAAAGACTGAGTGGGGGAGAAGGAGGAGGAGGGCAGGAGGACCGGGGTGTCGTAGCCGGGCGGACACTCAAGCTCGAAGCAGCGCACGGAGGCATCTTCGTTCCCGTAGTTGGCCCAGTACTCCTCCTGGTCCACCTTGGGCAGGTTCACCTCCTCCTCTGCAAGCTCGTACTTAGAGAAGAAGGAGTTGGAGGAAGGGTTGGAGGGCTGGTTGGGCTTGACCGAGGAGAAGGGGTGCGCCTTGACCGTTTCGGAGCTCTTCTGGAAGATTCCTTTGGAAGAAGCCACAGGCTTGTGCTTGGAGAACCACCATCTTGTCTTGGTGCTGAAGGTGGTCGTGGTGGTGCCGGCCAGTGACCCAGGGTCGGGGAGGGGGCAAAGGGCAAAGTCCATCTCTCGAAGGAAGCGCAGGTCCTGTCCGCGGCGGGGGGAGGGGGAAGTGCACATCAGCTCGGAGGAGGAGATGCGAGCTGTACGGAACCACTCCCACAGGGGGCGGGCCTCACAGCCGCAGGACCAGGGGTTCCCATTGAGGCGGAGGAACTGGACTGCCACAGCATCTTTCATGGCCTGGCCCGGAAGCTCTGCCAGGGAGTTGTTGAACAGGTAGAGGATGGTCAGACGGCCCAGGTCGCGGAAAGCACGGCGGTTCACCTGCCGGATTCGGTTGTCGTGGAGCAAGAGGCGGTCCAGGTTAACCAGGCCGTGGAACGCGTTCTCGGACAGCGTGCGGATGCGGTTGCCGTGCAGGAAGAGGTGGTTCAGGTTGACCAGGTCGGAGAAGAGGTCGTCCTGGATGAAGTGCAGCTGGTTCTCCTGTAAGGAGGAAGGACATTGTCAGTGTGTGTGTGTGTGTGTGTGTGTGTGTGTGTGTGTGTGTGTGTGTTTATACAAGTATGTGTATCCATACCTGCAGGTAGAGGAACTGCAGGCTGTAGAGCTTGAGGAAGAGGTCGTGGGGGAGAGCGGCCAGCTTGCAGCGATGCATGTGCAGGCTCTGCAGCTTCTCCAGTCCCCGGAACGCTCCACCCTCCAGTCGCCGTAGCGATGGGTTGTCACCAAGGTCCAGCTCTTCTAGAACCCTCAGGTTGCTGAAGGCTCCAGCCTCAATCAATGTGATGTTATTGGAGTAGAGCCAGAGAACCTATAGGGGGAGGGGTTGAAAAGGGAAGAGGTATATAGAAAGTGATCGTTACACATCTGAGAAAGGACACAGCTCCAATACGAACACACAGAGCTCAAATACTAAGCAAAATACTACATTTAAATGCAAAACTATGCAATATCAATCCACAAAAACAATTATAGTTCATTAAAGAATAACCTACACAAAAACACACACATTCTAACCTGTGTCTCGAAGCCAAAAGAATCTGCTCTGAGCTCGGTGATGCGGTTGTTCTGCAGAAAGACGCGCTGGGAGTCGTAGGGAACTCCGGAAGGCACGGTGGTGAAGTTCTGAGACTGGCAGCTTACCGTCATGGGTGACGGGTAACACACACACAGCCTTGGACAAGTCCCCGCCCCACTCGGCTTCACCGCCACCAACCACAACACCAGCCATAGGGTGAGCCCACCTGAAACATACACACACAGAGAAAGAGACATAGATTAAAATAATGGAACATTGTAACAACTAGCAGATGAATAGTACAGTAAAGACAACCAGAAAAAGAAGGAGTGAAAAAGAGAAAGAGGGCAAGGGATGCAGAGCTGTTTTCAGCACTTGGAGCTGTCCAGTCGAGTGGTGCAGAAAGTTGTTGATGGACACGGATATGACGCAAAAGCCAAGATTGATGCCATGATCTCAAGTCTGACTAATAGGCCAGTCGCACTCATTCATAATAAATGACATTATACAAATCACCCTCCTATTCATCTCTACCTGATCATGTTACATAGGCTAGTCAGCCTATTGGGCATAGACCAGTTTAACTTCTAGTTTTGATTTACATTTGGTTGAGTTGTCAAATGATGTGAATTCAAAATGAAAATCATTTTTGGATTCATGTCATTGGATTTAGGATAAGAGTTGGATGAAAAAAAGAAGAAATTCCCTAACATTGATGACTTTTTTCAAATCCAACCAGTTTTCCACGTTGATTCAACGTCAACACATATATTTTTGTTGGTTGAAATGACGAGGAAACAATGTTGATTCAACCAGTTTTTGCCCAGTGGGAGTACAGGTTTATAATTCTGGTAACTTCATTCAACATTTATCCCAGACTAAATAGCTGAATGAGCGTAAAACCAATCTTCTTCACCTCTGGTTCGAAGTGCTATCAAGTTCTATCACACGAGCCACACAAGGGCTAAACAAGATTTACCCTAGTAGCCTAAATTCACGAGCCAACTTCACAAAAAGGTTGGCTCACGAAGAGGTTACAGAGTATGGACAGGCGTAAAACAAGGTAACCGGACCCGGCTCGGTTTCTCTCTGCACATGGGTTATTCAGAGGCGGTTTGGCAAGCTCGGATAACCGGGCACAAAGAAAACATCGCATGAAAAAAAGTATCGCGTGACCATTTAGCTTCCCCGGCAAATGTTCCAACGACCTCACCTTCATTACGCGAACCCGGTAACGACGTGGCTCGTTAACTGCGCGCGCACGGGACGTGGAGAGGACTTGTTTAGTAGGTGTGCGCAGCATGAACAATCTCCGCGCGTGTGCGCAACATGAACAATTTACAAATGTGCTGTTTGTTGTTGTTTGTTTAGTAGGTGTGCTCAACATGAACAATTTACAAATGTGTTTTTGCTTTATAATGTTGAGGTGGATGGAGACTGAAAATGATATAGGTTTTAAGTGGCATCTTGTTTGCAAGAGACAGATGTGTACTTCAGGAAGCCAACAACGTCTTTGAAAACGTGAGCCTAGATACAGTAGCCTAGATGTGTATGCATGCAAGCACGGGCATACAGGTAGGCTAGCTGTTTACGCACCTAACTGTGAACGAAATCAACTGAGTAGTTCAGTACTTGAGACGTTCTTGTCTATTGCTGTTCTGTATTATCTCATGTTTCATGTTTCATGTGGACCCCAGGACGAGTAGCTGCTGCTTCAGCAAAGCTACGGGGATCCTAATAAATACAAAAAAATACATAAAACAGTGATTCACTGTAAATCATATCTTAGGACATCACCCTCCTCATCCCCAGTACCACCAACAACATCAAGACTACAACAACAAAAATAACGTAGCCTATGAACTGAAGTCAACTCACTTTTGAAGTTGTGGATGTTGGAGCTCCAAGACCTCCGTGCAGTCGAGAGAGTTTCCATCTCGAACCAAAGCCGACAGCGAGTTAGCCTGAGCGCTGAGAAAGTGCCTGCTATCTCCGCTGAAGTTCAGCTCTGGTAACGGAGTCGGTGAGACTGAGTGAGTGACGAGCAGAATTCCCGGGATTTATACTTGATGAGCTCGCGCCCACGGCTGTGGACTGCGGCGGAATCTCTCATACGTCACCCTGTATGGGTCAGATTCGCGCGGGCGAATGGGAGGGGATGGATGAGAGTTGCTCAGAGGAAGCGACTGGAAAGGAGAGGACGCTCACAGTGGAGTGCGTGTGTATGTGTATGCGTGCGTGCGTGCGTTGAGGGAGCTCGGCGCGGTGTGAGTTTGGATCACAGAGGGGGATTGGAGGAGGATAAGCAGGTGGGAAAAGAGCATTTGGCTTATAAACAAATAACTTTTGCTCATTTAAAGCATCAATCTGTAGTCGCTACATCCATTTTCGGACATATACATTTATGATATGTACCCATTGATTCTTGAATAATATACATTTTAAATAAATGTCTCATGAGCTTAGTTCAACTGTTGTACCACATCAGAACCCAAAATATAAGCTTGTTTTTTTTCTCCAACGTTTGTAAATAAAGCAAATATAAACAAACACGCTATAGCCTGGAAACATCTAAAACTACCATTTTGATGATTAGTCCTTGCATCCATAGCTCGGTCTTTGTATTTGAGAGTGGTTACATTTCTCCAGGCCCATAACTCAGCTTTTTTACAGAAACCGTGGCGGGGATTTCGCTTTGATATTGTTTCAAATGCCGATCGCGAGTTCGATTGCATGCGATTGAGAATATCTTAAAGTATTTTGTCTTTACTTAAAGAGATAGAGTAGCCTACCTGTGAGATGAGAGAGGGCATCGTGAACGTCAATTACTATGCAGGAATGAGGCCGTTAGTTAGGCCTACCTCATCATCTCAAATTTACAGTATATATCGTCGCTCTACAGCCAATAATAGTATGTCTTGATCATGCGTGTGTTATAGGCCTACATCAAACATTCATAACCTTTTACACAATAGTCTATACCGTTTCAAGTATTCTCCCCTGATGCGCCCTAAAGGCACCGCAGCCCACAGGCCGTTTTTCCTTGGGATTTAAGCACACATTGTCATCGACCTTATTAATACGTGTGTTATTGTGTAAAAGACTCGATCAGGGATGGGCAACTTCGATGGGAGTAGGGGCCACAACAAATCTGAACTCATCATGGGGGTCTGCAGTGGCTCGTGAGTCTGCGGGTCTGCATCACATTCATACACACGCAAGCAGTCAGAGCTGGCCCTTGCCTTTGGCTCCCACATTGCGAGTAAAACATTTTCTTGACAGGGGAGAGACAAAATGTCTGTTTCAGAGTTAATTTACTGCGACTGTAGGCCTACACATTTTGCCATGAGGCAAAAAGAAAATATTACTGTTTTAAAGCAAGTTTGCTGCAATTGTACACATTTTTCTATAGGACGGAGAGAATGTTTGATAGCTGGCTAGACTAATTTACCAATCTTAAAAATGTTAGCAGACATGGGCTAATTGAGTGACAATCAATGACTGATATAACAATTAACTGCTGATGCTCAACCACATTTCCAAATTGCATCTTGTGTATTCTGTTATTCTAACTCTCAACAATTGAGACCCCACTGACTTTCTGAACAAATATATAGAGTACCATTCATAAATTTGGACACACACCTACTCATTCAAGGGTTTTTCTTTATTTGTACTATTTTGTATATTGTAGAACAATAGTGAAGACATCAAAACTATTAAATAACACACATGGAATCATGTAGTAACCAAACAAGTGTTAAAGAAATCCAAATATATTTTAGATTTTAGATTCTTCAAAGTAGCCACCCTTTGCTTTGATGACAGCTTTGCACAGTCTTGGCATTCTCTCAACCAGCTTCACTTGGAATGCTTTTCCAACAGTCTTGAAGGAGTTCCCACATAAGCTGTACACTTGTTGGCTGCTTTTTCAACACTGCGGTCCAACTCATCCAAAACCATCTCAGTTAGGTTGAGGTCGGGTGATTGTGGAGGCCAGGTCATCTGATGCAGCACCATCACTCTTCCTCTTGGTCAAATAGCCCTTACACAGCCTGGAGGTGTGTTTTGGGTCATTGTCCTGTTGAAAAACAAATGATAGTTCCACTAAGCGTAAAAAACAGATGGGATGGCGTATCGTTGCAGAATGCTGTGGTAGCCATGCTGTTTAAGTGTGCCTTGAATTCTAAATAAGAAATCACCAACAGGGTACCATCACACCTCCTCCTCCATGCTTCATGGTGGGAACCACGCATGCAGAGATCATCTGTGCATCTACTTTGCGTCTCACAAAGACACGGCGGTTGGAACCAAAAATCTCTAATTTGGACTCATCAGACCAAAGGACAGATTTCCACAGTTTATTGTCCATTGCTTGGCCCAAGCAAGTCTCTTCTTATTATTGGTGTCCTTTAGTAGTGGTTTATTTGCAGTAACTTGACCATGAAGGCCTGATTCACACGGTCTCCTCTGAACAGTTTATGTTAAGATGTGTCTGTTACTTGAACTCTGCGAAACATTTATTTGGGCTGCAATCTGAGGTGCAGTTAACTTTAATGAACTTATCTTCTGCAGCAGATTTAACTCTGGGTCTTCCTTTCCTGTGGCAGTTGTCATGAGAGCCAGTTTCATCATAGTGCTTGATTGTTTTTGAGACTGCATTTGAAGAAACTTTCAAAGGTCTTGAAATGTTCCATATTTCTTGACCTTCATGTCTTAAGTTATGATGGACTGTCATTTCTCTTTGCTTATTTGAGCTGTTCTTGCCACAATATGGACTTGGTCTTTTACCAAATAGGGCTATCTTCTGTATACCACCCCTACCTTGTCACAACACAGCTGATTGGCTCAAACGCATTAAGAAGGATAGAAATTCCACAAATGAACTTTGAACAAGGCACACCTGTTAATTGAAATGCATTCCAGGTGACTACCTCATGAAGCTGGTTGAGAGAATGCCAAGAGTGTGAAAAGCTGTCATCAAAGCTGGTGGCTACGTTGAAGAATCTCAAATATAAAATCTATTTTGATTTGTTTAACAATTTTTGGGTAGTTTTGAGGTCTTCACTATTATTCTACAATAAAGAAAATAGTACAATTAAAGAAAAACCCTTGAAGGAGTAGCTGTGTCCAAACTTTTGACTGGATCTGTATTTATTTAGTTTAATCCTTGGGCCTACAAAAGGGGGGCAGCGGGCGCCAGTTACCCATCCCTGGGCTAGATGGATTCATACTTCAAAAGACTGAAGTTGCTAGACCGTTCAGTGTGTGGATGTTCTGAAGAAAATGTTGTCAAAACATCCATTCATGTGTCGTTACACGCAAGACTGACTGGTTTATTTTTGTACCGTTAGCAGGACATTCTGTCTCAGACTACACTCTAAAAGATGTTGTGTTGTTTGGTTGACCCAACTGCTGGGTTGCAGGCATTGGGTCACTTAGTTGGGTTGTGTTTTTGTAGCCTCCCTAAAAGCCTATGCTAATCCCATTGTTGGGATAGATACCACTTTATTATAATATGTAATAAAAAAAAACATAATATTCTAGCAATATGTGTCAAATGCAAAAAAAATGCAGGGAATAAAAATCAATTGCAGCATATAAACTCAACATGATCAACAGGAATGACGTTTACTCTCACGGGTGGTCAATAAAATATATCAGAAAGCCACACCCCTAATAATCCACACCTCCTACAAATAATAAAATGACCCAGCTGCTAGGTCAAGCCAACATGAATATAAAAAATAACCAACTGATGGTTAAATTATCCCATATTTGGGTAATCTCATCAACCCACCAATTTGGGTTATTCACGCAACCCAACAGGCTGGGTCAAAATAACCCAGCATGTATTCTGTCCAATATTTACCCAGCCTGTGTTACCAATGAACTCAAATTGGTTTGTTTTTAACCCAGCCTTTTTTTGAGTGTAGAATCAGATGAATTAGTCAGGTTTGGCTTGACATTAGTTTTGGATTAGGTTATTGATTTGTGAAATTACAACCAAAGAAGAAAGTATCCAAAAGTAGGGCCTAACCTGAGTCTGGATCTCCTTGGTGAATGGACAGAACACTACTCAATGTGTGTGTGTGTGTGTGTCTGTTTGTGCATGCGTGCGCAGTCTGTGTGCTTTCTAAGGTACATTTCAGTGGGTGGAGGAGGGGGGTGGTTTTGTAGGGATTTTATGCAGCATGTGTGTGCATGGTTAAGACATGTTTTGGGGGTGGGTTGAGTCAGAACTGAGTCCTCTCCCGCCATGACTTGGGTCAACGCTGTTCCATATCCAGCAGCATGATGCACACAGTCTGTTCCTGATGGCAACACAGAGGTAATGGCACAGAACAATAACAATTGCTACTCAGGAGAAGGTCAGCTCCACAAGCTGTGTAATAGCATATGACATCATTCATTCGCAGAGGACATCTTTGTGTGTGTGTGTGTGTCTGTGAGCACCTAGGATCTTTTGCATAACAATCACTCTACCAAAACCTTGGTCACAACTTAAAATATCTGGTGATCAATTAACCAGCTAGCAATCTGCTATGTGTGTGTTAGTTCACAATGTTCCTTGAGCCTCTAAGCTTTGGGGGTGGTAGTCAGCTCTGTGAGCTGGCACCAGTGGTCACCATGGGTGGCCGTGGAGAGTTGGTAAGGAGTGGAGAGGGGTTGGATGGGGGGAGTGAGAAGCCGATTGCACAGCTGACTGAGGGTGGCTCTGTGTGCCCCCCTCCCTTCATCACGCACCCATACATTGGTCATGAGGCAGTATGTGTGTGTGTATTTGTGTGTGTGTTAGTATTTTGTCGATGATCTATTGAAGTAGTCAAAGATCACAAGCCTTCACTACAACTTTCTTTCTTTCTCTGCTCTCCCTCCTCTCTCTCAAATCCCTCTCTCTGCTCTGGTACACTAACATGTGATCTGGTGTAAACACAACATATTGAAAAGATTTGTCCTCCTGTCACATGCCGACCAATCCCTCCTCGAAAACACTCACACACCCCTACACACATGCACGACCCCCATAGCCAGCACCTACACAAAATCAGGCATGGACACATTGTTGTGTCTTTGGCTATGCCAGATTATGTGATATGACATGCTATTCTATAAAATAATTTCTCCGTAATTAACATCACCTGATTGAGCTAATCATGTAAATGTAATTAACTAGAGAGTCGGGCACCACAAAATAATATTTATAGAGCTGTTATCTTCCGAATAAACTCTTAAAGACCTAGTAATATTTTACATCCATAGCAGTCAACATTAATCTTCATCTTACTTCAGTCTCATCTGAAAGTTGTAAATTCTTGGTTATCTGCAAGAACCCTGGCTAACAATTTGAATCAGCAATACAAAATTGGGTTTAATAATTTATTTACTAAATACCTAACTAACCACACATACACATAATTAAATCATAACTTGATTACAAATTACGTCATAAAGGAAAACGTCCCTAGTGGGCGGAACAGATATGACAGCTTGTTACACAAAGGAAAAGGGGCTGGGTTGAGTGAAAGAGTGGGAAGACCGGAACAAAGTCGAAGCTGTGCTATCGTAAATACAGTATCTTATGCATTCTAAATTACCGCCCATTTAGAAAAGGAAAATGCAATAAATATTTACTCTGAGCTGCGCTTCAGTAGGTTGGTGGTAGATGGAAGGCCGTGTTGCCAAACCGAGTCCTCTGTCCTTTGAAGAATGTCTCTAGTTGTCAATTGGATACGTTGTAGTGACGTCGTTGTGTGATAGACGGGATACTTTGTCTGTTCCTTCCTAACCTGCGTTTGCAGCTGCGGTCGCTAACTCAACAGCTAGGAGGTATCACTTCTGTAGTGAATAAGAGTTCAAAGTTCATACCATTCGCGACCAAAGCTCCTACTGATGTTGGCTTCGTCCTGTAGTTATTTTCTGAACCATTCTGACATAGGATTGTCATCCTACCTCATTGGAACAGGAAGTTATGTTGTCGTCAAGGGCTTATATAGGAAGGGAGAGGAGGGTGTGTTTGAAAAGTTATAGCCCTTGTCCCTTCACAGGGGAGGGCCACTGATTGAGCAGCCCTATCTTATGAAAATCCCAATCTCACACTTTAGAAGCTAAAATCACATTTCATCCCATCACAAATAATTTCATATTCAAACATTTAAATTGAACAACAATTCCATGTGAATCCGATAACTCTGATGTGTAGACTTTCCACTATAGAGTTTATGTCATCTTATCATTGATGAGAATGTCTCAGATGACAACCGAACTGACATCATATTAATTAAGTACCACTGCATATGTTCAATTGTTCGGATTACCAGAATATAGTTCATTTCCCCCCCACATACTGATGTTCCCAGAATCTCTATGTTAACCAAGTTTTTAAAAAATGTAACCTCAGTAGGTTAGAGAAGGAAAAGGGGGGGAAGAGGTATTTATGACTGTCATTAACCTATCCCCCAGGCCAACGTCATGACAACATACAGTACAGAGCCGAACCCACACAGACACGTTTCTACTATGGATGCAAACATACTATACACACAGGAAATGAAGAGCGATGTGCAGGGCAGAGAGATAATAGGAGGGAGAAAGAAAGAAAACATAGGGGATGAGGATTAAAACAGACATGGAGAAGTTAAAGAGAAATAGGACTACTTGGGTGGGATATGAAAGGGAGGAATGACTGTTTCTCTTTTTGGTTTCCTGTCCTTTTAGAATACAGAAAACATGAGAGTGCATTAATGGATGTATTGAATGACGTGCAGCCGGTATTCTAGTAAGAGTGTTGACTGATAGTGTGAGAGAAAATAAAGGAGAATCCCACTTTCAATTACATAACTGTGATAAATCAGAGGGAGCTGTATAAATCTCTGCCAGAGTCTGTGTGTATGTATGTGTGTTGCCATGAAAAAACATTCCCTCCTTCTCTTTCTGCCTTCGAGACTTGATTAAAAAAGACAGAAAAACATCACATCTGCCTCATTAGCACTGACACAATTATTTATATCTCATTCTCCTCCCTACATTTCTCTATTGCTGTTTCTTATTTGTTCATTCCTTTATTTTTACATTGTGACGTGGGATGGGATCATTGATGACGCAGATAGATGACAGTCACCGAACTAGACTGAACAAACAGCTGGGCGGGAGCTGTCTGAGTGTGACTCAAAATAACAGAGACTTGAAAATATTTGTTATTTCAACAGTTTCAAAACTAAAATTAAGTAAATTAAAGTTTATCTTCAAGTTATTTACTTCCACCTAATTAGGCTGCATTGGTATAAAGTACTTAAGTAAAAAATACTTTAAAGTATTACTTAAGTAGTTTCTGGGGGTTTCTGTACTTTACTATATTTTTACTTTTACTTCACTACATTCCTAAAGACAATAATGTACTTTTTACTCTACATTTTCCCTGACACCCAAAATTACTCGTTACATTTTGACAGGAAAACGGTCCAATTCACTCAATTATCAAGAAAACATCCCTGGTCATCCCTACTGCTTTTGATCTGGCGGACTCACTAAACACAAATGCTTTGTTTATAAATATGTCTGAGTGTTGGAGTGTGCCCCTGCTATCCGTCAATAAAAAAAATGAGAAAATGATGCCGTTGAAATTATTTGTACTTTTACTTTTGATACTTAAGTACATTTGAGAAATTACATTTCCTTTTGATACTTTAATATATTTAAAACCAAATACTTTTACTGATGTAGTATTTTACTGGGTGACTTTCACTTTTACTTGAGTCATTTTCTATTATCTTTACTTTTACTCAAGTATGTCGACTGAGTACTTTTCCCACCACTGCTAGTGGAGACCTTTCACGTCCCACCTCAACACAAGGCTGCGGTAAACTGCTCACAAGTGGAGGGTCGTCACTTGTTACCCCACCCACAAAGTCACAAACCCCGCCTATGTCCACAGTTTATCTTCTTAAACATTTATTTTAAAACTAACTTTAAGCACACTGCTAACCTTATGCCTAACCCTAACTTTAAATTAAGACCAAAAATATAATTTTTGTTCTCATGAATTCGTACAATATAGCCAATTCTGACTTTATCGCTGTGGTAGCTAGTGGAAACTCCAAGCGATCCCCAGTCGCTATTCATTGACGTCGCGTACTGTATTTTGCTGCTTTCATTTTTTTCTTGTAGCTAGCCTGCTAGCTAGTTGTCAACAATGGGCGATAGTGAGCAGGTAGAGTGGACGTTTATGAAATTATACCTTAACGATATTGGAAACGCTCTTTCAGATAAATCTGGAACATGGATGTCGAAAAGAAGTAGGTGGCATGCTAATGTATCAACACATAGCAAAATATTAACGTCACCTGCTAGCTATTTGCTGCTTTATGTTTCAGCCAAGGCGGTAGTGTTAGCTAGCATCTATAACTAGCATAGTCATTCACAAGTTCTGCAAGTAGAGTTTTAAACGTGCATCGTCTAGGGGTCAAGCATCGCGACCTAATTAGCAATGTCTGATGCCATTGGGCACACACTGGTTGAATCAACGTTGTTTCCACGTCAAATGACGTTGAACCAACTTGGAATATACGTTTAATTGACGTCTGGATTGTTTCCACTAGTTACCACAGCCACAACGTCAAAATTGAGTGTATCGTAAAAATACATAAACAAAAATGAGCTTTTTGGTCTGAATTTAAGGATAGAATTAGGCGTGTGGTTAAAGTTGGGTTCAAAATGACATATTTCTAGGAATGAAAATCGTAGAAATAGTCGGGGTATAAGACTTTGTGGCTGTAGTAACTAGTGTGACAACCCAGTGGGACAGAACAGCACTGAAGCAGCAAAGGCTGAGAGATAACAATAGAACCCCACAGTGGATGTGCCATAATACTCATAAAACCTAGCAGCCAAACACGAAAATGTTTCCAATCATTTTTCACATAGGGGATTTTTAGAAACACCTAAAATAAGGGCTGTGTTTCGTGTAGGCTTACCCAAGCGTGACGTTTTGATAACCATGTAAATCTCTCGACTAGGTGACTTTTATCACTACATTTGGCACTATTTACGCTGATTCGACAATGCTAATTAGCATCAAAGACTACAAATCCCTGCAAGCACTTACACATTTGCTAACAGGTATTGTCAATGTAAAACTTGCACAACATTTACATTTAAGTCATTTAGCAGACGCTCTTATCCAGAGCGACAAAACAGTCACCGAATTTTCAATTGAAAGAAAAGTAGCAAATTGAATAATGACTACATTCAGCTAACATTAGATAGTTAATCCGAGATTCTTAACTTTGCCTCGATTCGGTAGTCTCGTCCAGATCATCAAGGCATTTGTTGTTCTTTATGATAGTCACATTAGCAGCAAATTAGCATTTCCTTTTTGGGGGGTAAATACAGGCAACTATATTGATAAAAGTCAACTTGTCCTAGAAAGATTTATGCGGTTATCAAAACGTTATGCCAGTGTAAGCCTACATGGAACACAGGCCTTCTTTTAAATACAAATTTAAAAAATATGGTCTGTGGTAAACACAGGTTTAGGAGATCGTATATGTCTGGTTCAATGAAATCATGTTCATCAGCTAATGTCACTTTAAATTAATTGTGACGCATTTATGTAATAAAAAGCTCACAAAGGCTTCATAATTCATGAAGGTAACGTTAACTGACTAATATTATCTCATAGAACAAAGCATATAAGATCTCCAAGCCTGTGTTATCTAAAGACCTTATTTTTGGTATTTATCCCAAAACCCCCATTTAATTTAATTTCCCCCATAGGAATGGCTGAAAGAAGCAGAGGTAACTCATTTCTGGTTTTTAAGACTACAAGTTGAGGAGCTCTATACGGTCTGGTTCCAGCAAATACCTTCTCACGCCACAGACACTGTGAGACATATGGGATGAGACAGGATGTCGAATGGTGCTAGTTTGTACTAGCTAGAGTGTCTGCTAGGTAGGTCGTTTGTACCAGCTAGAGTGTCTGCTAGGTAGGTAGTTTGTATTAGCTTGCGGTCTGCTAGGTAGGTAGTTTGTATTAGCTAGCGTGTCTGCTAGGTAGGTAGTTTGTATTAGCTAGCGTGTCTGCTAGGTAGGTAGTGTGTACTAACTAGTGTGTACTAGCTAGGTGCACAAGCAACAGTGGTTAACATAACATCCTGGACCAGAGCTAGTGCGCCGACTGGTATGTTCGTAGCACACTGACGCCCTGAAACAAAGCTACTGACTCACACGATACAAGAAACCAACAAATGTCAACAGGTTGCGAGCACACATACCTTTTCAGATGGAAAAATATCATCTGAGACGCATGCGCTTTGAGGTTTTAGACCACACAGACAACGGGCAATTGGGCATAATCTGCAGCAGGAGGCTTCTGAGAAATAATCATTTTGATTCCCAGGACACACATCTGGGGCATATTCATTCGATTCTGTTGAGAAACATTTTTACAATGTTGGACAAATTCAGGTAGGTCCATCCCCGTTTCATTTGCTTCCGTTTAAGAAATGTTTTGCAGCAGAATGGGCGCAATGAACACGCATCTCAGTGCAAGAGGCGTCAGTATCCAGGCTGCATCACATCCGGCCGTGATTGGGAGTCTCTCATAGGGTGGCGCGCAATTGGCCCTGCATTGTCCGGGTTTGGCTGGGGTAGGCCGTCATTGTATGTCTTGCCTAGGTGAAAAAAATAAATAAAATTGGGCCTTATATGGGAATTATTAAAAAAATTAGTGCTCTTTCAAAAATTAATAAAACCCCGCTCCTCTTTTTCCCGCAGAACCGGCTGCCTATCATGAAGAAGAACAGGTAGGGGTGACACCCACTCAAAGGTCTGAGAGGCAGCTGAGAACTCCCCAGAGAAACTCCAGGTGGCAAAGTCCCAGGACGCATTCTAAACACCTGACAGAAGAAGAGAGGGGCTTTTCTCCTGTGTCTGGGTCTGGGGAGGAGAGCGACAAGGAGGCCTCCCCACCAAAAAGGAGGACCACAATAAGCAGCTCAAAGACAAGAACCAAGTCTCACACAAAGGATTATGATGACTGTTCTGGGACAGAATCTGGCAAGCAGCCAGAGAAGAGCACACAAAGAAAGAAAGGGCACAGCAACTCAAAAAATAATAAGACTAATACTCACTGTAAGGAGGAAGATAATGACAACTTGTCAGACAAACCAACTATGGTGGCTTCCCCCAGAAAAAGGAGCAGGCAATGTAGTGACTTCAATGTATTTGAAGCAGAGGCTGAACCAAATAATACTGTGTCTGAGCCTGAGGTGGAGGTAGTTGTGGAGGGGGAGACTGAAGTGGCGTCTGCTTCAAAGAGGTGGAAACAGAACAACACCCCCAAAACAACTAAGCATCATGCCGAGGACAAAGCTGAGAGTGAACATTATGAGTTGGTAGAACAGGCTGACGAGACTCCCATTAGAAAAAAACTTAGCAAGTCTAAAAAGATAAGAACGAGGACTCCCTCTGAAGACACGGAAGATGAAAGTGACCACTTTGAGACGGAAGGACATGCTGCAGCTGAAGACACTACCCTCAGAAAAAGACAGAGGAGGTCGATGGAATCTAGAAAGAAGAGCTCCAAGAGTCCTTCGAAGAAAGCCAGCGATGCAGAGAGTGATGTTGAATCAGGCAAACATGTTTCCAAGAGTCTGCCTAAGGACTTACATGAAGAAGAGAGTGACCAAGATGCTGAGACACAGTCTAAGAACCTCCGTGAGGAGAGTGACCAAGACTCCCAGACGGAGCCTAAAGGCTTAGGTGCAGAGAAGTGGCACCGCTCTGACCATCCAGAGGAGGAGACAGAACAGAAGGTGTTACCTACAAAGAGAGAAAGAGGACCCAAGAGCATGAAGACCGTGAAGTTAGATTCCAACTCTGACTCTGAAAATGTCACTGTTAAAAACAAAGGCAAAAAGCAAGGTGCCTCGGGTTTGAAGGCACCAAGAGTAAGATTTAGACCACCTGTAGAGAAAAAGAAAAGGGTGAAAATACTTCATATTTGCAGTTTCTGTGAAAAGGTCCTGCCTAACAGGGATGCTCTGGGTAGGCACCTTCAGCGTCACACAGGGGAGAAGCCTTACCACTGTGAAGAGTGTGGCAAAGACTACGGCAGCAAAAACACCCTGAAGATTCACAATATGCAGGTTCACCACAAGGGGACAAAGGACTTCATATGCAATGAGTGTGGTCAACAGTTTACCCACTTCACGTACCTCAAACGCCACCTGTACTCCCACACGGACAAGGAAAAGAGGCCACACCTGTGCAATGTGTGTGGGAAGCATTTCATCCAGAAGTCCCACCTGGACCGTCACAAGATGATTCACACCGGAGAGAAACCATTCAACTGCGAACACTGCGCCATGGCCTTCAATCGGCCGGACTCCCTGCGGATGCATCTGAAGCTACATGTGTCGGGTAGTGAGGGGCCAAATCTGGCAGAGCAAGAGAAGACTAAGTGCACAGCGTGTAAGAAGAGCTTTGTCAACCCAAATTACCTCAAAGTCCACATGAGAATACACACGGGGGAGAGGCCATACAAGTGTGAGGACTGTGCCAAGAGCTTCACCCAGATCAGTATTCTCAACGCGCACCGGCGCACGCACACTGGAGAGAAGCCACACCAGTGCAAAGCGTGCGGCAGCTGCTTCACCCGTCGCAAGTACCTGGATGATCACATAGGCAGAAAGCATGGTTCTTTAGAGCAAATGAATGAACAGCAGGATGAACAATGATACCTGAGTTTTTAGGTGTTGTGACTTAATGTGTGTAACACATAATATAAATATTGAAGATCAGGCAAGGCTGGACTGTTGCCTAGTAGTTTCTCTTGTGATGTTGCAGGATGTTTTTTCCTGTCATGCCATGATAAAAATACTGTTTTGGCTTTATAGTGGCGCCCATTCTGAAAATGGATATGTAGCCTTCGAGATCATTCCTTTGAATCTATACTAAATTTTGATGGTCCACACAATTTACTGTAATGCTTTATTGGTTTGCAAAAGTACGTGGACGGCTGCTCATCGAATATCTCATTCCAAAATCCTTGGCATTAATACGGAGTTGGTCCCCCCCTTTGCTGCTGTAAAAGCCTCCACTCTTTTGGGAAGGCTTTCCATTAGATGCTGGAACATTGCTGCAGGGACTTGCTTCCATTTAGCCACAACAGCGTTAGTGAGGTCGGGCGCTGGTGTCGGGCAATTAGGCCTGGCTCACAGTCGTCCCAATTCATCCCAAAGGTGTTTGATGGAGTTGAGGTCAGGGCTCTGTGCAGGCCAATCAAGTTCTTCTCAACAAACCATTTCTGTATGGACCTCGCTTTGTGTACGAGGGTATTGTCATGCTGAAGCAGGAAAGGGCCTTCCTCAAACTGTAGCCACAAAGTTGTAAGCACAGAATTGTTGGAAGCACAGTTATTGACAGACAATTTTTACATGCTAGGCGCTTCAGCACCTGGCGGTCCCGTTCTGTAAGTTTGTGTGGCCTACCACTTCGCGGCTGAGCCGTTGTTGCTCCTAGACGTTTCCACTTCACAATAACAGCACTTACAGTTGACTGTGGCAGTTCTAGCAGGGTGGAAATTGGACAAACTGACTTGTTGGAAAGGTGGAATCCTATGAAGGTCACTGAGCTCTTCAGTACTGGCCATTCTACTGCCAATGTTTGTCTCTGGAGATTACATGGCACAGAGTTATACATGGAATAAACAAACGTACAATCAATAACACAATAGGAAAAAATCTATATACAGTGAGTGCAAATGAGGTAAGATTAGGGAGGTAAGGCAATTAAATAGGCCGCATTAGCGAAGTAATTACAATTTAGCAATTAAACACTGGAATGGTAGATGTGCAGGTTGAAATGAATTGGACATAAGAAACAGCATCTTCGTACTTTTCTTTCTTTCAACAATAACTCTGGGAGGTAAAACATTGGAGAGTGGTAATTGAGTCATGCATAATGTCAGACAAAAAAAAGTTGAATCTAATGTCTCTGCAGTCATTGTACCTGTCTAATATGCATAATATTGCGTGAAATAATCCCTTAATAACAAATAAGGCTTGTATATGTTGACGTATATAAGGCATGTGCTTTAACTCCGTTATACTGTATTTACCAGACACTGTTTATCTAGTGGGGTGATGATCGTGCTGTGCAATACTGTTTGCTGATAGAATATCTGCCGTGATTACCACATCCTGTTCTACGATACATAAACCCTGTAAAGGTTCTCGCTGTTATGTTGTTATTTGTTGGTTCGACCCTTAAAATACTTCACATATAGACCGACCATCTGTCATGTTGACAGGTTTTGTTAATAAGAGGATCCTGTGGAAATAAATAAAGTCATTTGGAAACAGGCTGCATTCTCTGTTAATGCCAGTAGGTGGCAGACATGTACGGTTTTTACTCTGTCAAGAGGTTGATTTAAGAGCAGCTCAAACTCTTTAAAACATTGCTCTCTTCCTGACAATACTTGGCCTACTGGTCAGCTGCTAGATAAGCAAAAACCACTTGGGCTAGCTAATGTCAGCTACAGTGCCTTCAGAAAGTATTCATGCCCCTTATTCAACATTTTGTGTTACAGCCTGAATACAAAATGTATTAAATTGATTTTTTTTCTCACCCATCTACACACAATAGCCCTTAATGGCATTTTTGCAAATATATTGAAAATTAAATACATAAATAGCTCATTTACACATGTACTCACACCCCTGGGTCAATACATGTTAGATTCACCTCAAAGGCAGAGATGACAGCTGTGAGTCTTTCTGGGTAAGTCTCTTAAGAGCTTTGCACACCTGGATTGTAAAATGTTTGTACATAATTCCTCGAGCTCTATCGAGTTGGTTGTTTATCATTGCCATTTTCAAGTGCTGCCATAGATTTTCAAGACGATTTAAGTCAAAAACTGTAACTACACCACTCAGGAACATTCAATGTCATATCGGTCAGCAAATCCAGTGTATATTTGGCCTTGTATTTTAGGTTATTGTCCTGCTGAAAGGTGAATTCAGCTCCCACTGTCTGTTGGAAAGCAGATTGAACCAGGTTTTCCTCTAGGATTTTGACTGCTTAGCTCTATTCTGTTTCTTTTTGTCTTTTTTACTGGTAGACCAGCTGTAATTCTGCAGATAGATTGTGGCTTCTATCAATGTAATTGTCCGTATCATGCCCAATCCCCCATATATTTTTTGGTAAATATATATTTTATTTTCCTTTATTATTTTCCCATAACCCTAACATCCCTCCCTAATTGGAGTTCACTAATGGACAACAATACAGCTTATACATAATAAATACATTTTAAGGACAAGGTACCTTTTACATTACCGGAAATTATATTTTCTTTTTTGTCCCACTTTTCAGCTCCCCTCAACCCCTCCCATCTAGCTCTGAAGCCGTCCAGTTTTGACTTCTACTTCCATATATTTATTAACTGTGCTGTGATAATTCACAAAAGTTCTGAACATTTCTATTCCCATCATTTCTACAAATGGTAGATTAAGAGTATTATTATATTATTGATCAAATTACTTTGGCTTCTCAAGTCACCCAGAAGTGCTATTTGCAGAGTTTGCGTTAGGTAAATGTTGTGATTTTCCAGCAATTCCTGAACCTGCGACAAAAAACAAGCTACGTATGGGCAGTACCAAAACAAGTGATCTAATGATTCTGTCTCTTCGCAGCAAAATCTGCAGAGCTAGGATGGTTGTATCCCTCATATACATAACGTTCTATTGGTTGCAAGGATTTTGTTTTCTCATTTAAATAGAAAATGTCAATGTTTTGAATCCGGCGCTGTTTTGTATATCAGTTGTGCAATGGAATCGGCACATCGAAATCTCCCAATTACTTTGTAACCTGTATGGCTCAGGTGTCAATTTGTTGGTCCTAAAATGGAACTGGTATACTTTTTTAAATGTATTTATTTTTTAAATCAAATTTTGGTCTTTAATACAGACGCGTTCCTTTTAGCTTCTCCCACTCTCCTCCTCCAGTTTTTGCGGTAATGCTGCAATCAGTTTTAGAGCAGACATTTACATATAGTTTTGTTAGCTGCATGTGTGGTGTGGTGGGAAAAGTACCCAATTGTCATACTTGAGTAAAAGTAAGGATACATAAATAGAAAAGTCACCCAGTGAAATACTACTTGAGTAAAACTGAAAGTATTTGGTTTTAAATATGTAATTGCTAAAAACATACTTAAGTATGAAAAGTAAAACTATAAATCATTTCACATTCCTTATATAAAGCAAACCAGATGGCACAATATTCTTGTTTTTTTATTTAGTGATAGTCAGGGGCACACTCCAACACTTGGACATCATTTACAAACAAATCATTTGTGTTTCGTGAGTCCGCCAGATCAAAGGCAGTAGGGATGGAAAGTATTCAGTCCCCTTGATTTATGTGAATAAAGTATATATATATTTAAATTATACATTTGCAAAAATATCAAAACAACTGTTTTTGCTTTGGTATTATGGGGTAATGTGTGTAGATTGAGGATTTTATTTATTTAATATACATTTACATTTAAGTCATTTAAGTCAAGTAATATATTTTAAGTCAAGTAATATATTTTAGAATAAGGCTGTAATGTAGCACAATGTTGAAAAGGGGAAGGGGTCTGAATACTTTCCGAATGCAATGTATAAGCTGATTTCAATATAATTCCAATGCAAGAACCTTCCCAAAATATTGTCTCCTCGCTGATTTCAACTGCCCCCTTAGTCACTTTATCCTGGCACCGGGTCTGTATTGCCCAAGAATGGTTGAAAAATCACAACATTAACTTGAAATTAACCCTACAAATAGCACTATTGGGAGATTTGGAAATACATCGTCTATCAATCAACAATATAATACTCTTCTCAAAAATATTTTCTGATGCTGTCTGGTCAAAAATAGTATGACATTGTTGCAGCCCAAAGCATAGCATTGAATGCAAGGAAAGCCAATGAGTATTTGGCCTCCCTTGATATTTTTAAAATAATAATAGCT
This sequence comes from Oncorhynchus nerka, assembly GCF_034236695.1. Lineage (NCBI taxonomy): Eukaryota > Metazoa > Chordata > Actinopteri > Salmoniformes > Salmonidae > Oncorhynchus > Oncorhynchus nerka. The sequence continues at coordinate 57,225,862 of NC_088401.1, forward strand.
AATCAGCATTGAGCTAAGCTGAGTGATGTCAGCTGTGAATGGTCCTGGGGCACCAATCGAAGCCAGTTTGGATTTGGCTTTAGACCAATGACTTCACACCAGAATCTAAATGTCATTGACAGAAAATTGCTGCATCTCATTTTGTTGTTGTCCTCCGGTGGCTGGCTAGTTAAGACTGTCCCTTCCTAAATGAGCCATGGATGGAGAGGGATTTGGACTTGTGGTTTTACCTAATTCTCCGTACTGGCCAATGATTATAACAGCGATTCTGATCCTACCATTAACTCATACATTGTTGTGCCTCTGGCCTGAGAGGATAGAAGTTCAATATGTACCTAGATGTTGTATGTTAATGTTAACTAGCTGGCCTGGCTCATCGTTGCCCATGAAAGGAAGTTTGGCTACCTAGCAAGCATTTTAGCCAGGTAGCCAAGGACAACAAACATGGTCATAGACCATTTAGACAACATGAAAGAGGAGAATGCCATTAACGTTTCTCTACATGCATGGTGAGTCGACACGTTTTTTCTACTTGCACGCACACACACATACACACATGCACACAGAAATCTGTACAATGGAAAGCCACATATTTAGTTTACATTGATTGGACTAAATAGTTTTTGGTATCTTTTAGTTGTCACTATTAGACTAAGCATAGGTGATTAGATGATGTTGAATTTGAAATGGTGCTGGAATAGTGGAGGCAGTTCCTGCTTTCTTTGCGACTTGCGGTAACTCCGTGGTTCTAAATCAATAGTTGTTTAGTAGTCGGAAACATTAACTTGATTGACCATGCTGCAGGTCATGTAACTGCTTGTGACATGCAATATATTTTGTAGACTTCACCGGACAGATGTTGCTCTCCGGTTTTGTAATGAAACAAATGTGTTGTTGAATATATTCTGCCACAGATACTTCTTATTGTATTGGCCTTAGGCCTATATATCATGGTGTAAAGGAATATGAACTAACATGTTATAGAGAAAACAAGGCAATAATCACAACACAGGGTGTAAAATGGTTTTGGGTGGGGGCTTGGCTTCCCTGGTGATTTGACCCACACACCGCTACTGTGGTCTGCAGAGATAGGTGGGATGGACTGAGAGAAACTGAGGGTTGGTGATCTACTGTAGTTATGGCTGGGACTACTGTGGAAAAGATGACTATGTATGTATAGAATGGGCACCGGTTTTGCAGTTTATGAAATGTATGATTGAATTTGCCTGTTAACTAATGCCACACACACAGAGAGCCCCACAGTGGAGGTGTCATAATACCCATAAAACCTAGCGGTCAAACAGGAAAATGTAGAAACACTTAAAGTAAGGGTCGTGTTTTGTGCAGGTTTACTCTGGCGTGAAGTTTCGAAAACTGTCTAAATTTCTCTAGGACAAGGTGACCTTTTTATCAATATATTTGGCTCTATTTTCTTTCAGATTCGAAAATGCTAATTAGTATCAAAGTAGACATGCAAGACTATAAATCCCTGCAATCTCCTGCACATCATCTCTAGCTGACACCTTTGCCAACAGATCTGGTTTCAATTTAAACCTTTCACAAGACCATTCACAGAATTGTCAATGTAATTTCTTTCCTAATTAATCCTTTACTAAATTTAGCTAACATTAGTTAGTTAATCCAGAGATTCTTACCTTTGCCTCGATTAGCATTTAATTTTGCGGGTGGGAAATACAGGCGCATATATTGATTAAAGTCACCTTGTCCTAGAGAGATTTACACGGTTATCAAAATGTCATGCCAGAGTAAGGCTACACGAACACAGTCCTTATTTTACGTGTTTCTAAAATCTCCTAAGGGAAAAATGAATGGTAGAAAAATGATTGGAACCATTTCCCTGTTTGACCACTAGGTTTTATGGGTATTAGGACTCATACTGTGGTACTCTATACGCACACACACATTGTACACACACACGGGCTCGGGGGACAACAGGAGGGTTTTGGGTCTTCGAAGAGTCTTCACTTCAGTGTAGAATGTATGTTTACAAATCTCAGGAAGTTGATCAGAAGTTCTGTACATTTTAGCATCTGAGGATTGCTGTTCTGCTACAGATACATTCCAACACAGATCCAAACATGCTAACTTCTAGCTTGTTAGCCCCGGCCTACTAATTGCTAGCTTGTTAGCACCGACCCGCTAACTATCTGACTCTCCGTGTCCCCAGCCAGCCCAACCACTCAATGGACCCATATGTTCACTTGGCTACGCATGCCTCTCTCTAATATCAATATGCCTCATCCATTACTGTCCTGGTTAGCGATTACTGTCTTATTTCACTGTAGAGCCTCTAGCCCTGCTCAATATGCCTTAACCAACCATGTTGTTCCACCTCATACATATGCGATGACATCACCAGGTTTAAATGTCTCTAGAGAATATATCTCTCTCATCATTACTCAATGCCTAGGTTTACCTCCGATGTACTCACATCCTACCTTACCTTTGTCTGTACACTATGCCTTGAATCTATGCTATTGTTCCCAGAAACCTGCTCCTTTTACTCTCTGTTCCGAACGTGCTAGACGGACAGTTCGTATAGCCTTTAGCTGTACCCTTATACTACTTCTACTCTGTTCCTCTGGTGATGTAGAGGTTAATCCAGGTCCTGCAGTGCCTAGCTCCACTCCCCATTTGTTAATTCTGTAACTGTAAAAGCCTTGGTTTCATGCATGTTAACATTAGAAGCCTGTGGCCTCCCGGATGGCGCAGTGGTTAAGGGCGCTGTACTGCAGCGCCAGCTGTGCCATCAGAGACTCTGGGTTCGCGCCCAGGCTCTGTCGTAACCAGCCGCGACCGGGAGGTCCGTGGGGCGACGCACAATTTAGCCTAGCGTCGCCCGGGTTAGGGAGGGGTTGGCCAGTAGGGATGTCTTTGTCTCATCGTGCACCAGCGACTCCTGTGGCGGGCCGGGCGCAGTGCGCGCTAACCAAGGTTGCCATGTGCACAGTGTTTCTTCCGACACATTGGTGTGTGCGCGCTGTGTTAAGAAGCAGTGTGGGTTGTGTATCGGAGGACTCATGACTTTCAACCTTCGTCTCTCCCGAGTTGTAGCGATGAGACAAGATAGTAGCTACGAAATTGGGGAGAAATTAATATATATATATATATATATAAAAAAATATAAAAAAAACATTAGAAGCCTACTCCCTAAGTTTGTTTTACTCACTGTAGTAGCACACTCTGCCAAACCGGATGTGTTAGCCGTGTCTGAATCCTGGCTTAGGAAAACCATCAAAAACCTTGAAATCTCTATCCCTAACTATAAAATTTTCCGTCAAGATAGAACTGCCAAAGGGGGCGGTGTTGCAATCTACTGCAAAGATAGCCTGCAGAGTTCTGTCTTACTATCCAGGTCTGTACCCAAACAATTCGAGCTTCTACTTCTAAAAATTCACCTTTCCAGAAACAAGTCTCTGACTGTTGCCACTTGCTATAGACCACCCTCTGCCCCCAGCTGTGCCCTCCATCTATCTTCTGAGCTCGTGCTACTAGGTGAGCTAAACTGGGACATGCTTAACACCCCGGCCATCCTACAATCTAAGCTTGATGCCCTAAATCTCACACAAATTATCAATGAACCTACCAGGTGAAACCCCAAATCCGTAAACACGAACACCCTCATAGATATCATCCTAACTAACTCGCCCTCCAAATACACCTCTGCTGTTTTCAATCAAGATCTCAGCGATCACTGCCTCATTGCCTGCATCCGTAATGGGTCTGCGACCAAACAACCACCACTCATCACTGTCAAACGCTCCCTAAAACACTTCTGCGAGCAGGCCTTTCTAATCAACCTGGCCGGGGTATCCTGGAATGACATTGACCTCATCCTGTCAGTAGAGGAAGCCTGGTTATTCTTTAAAAGTGCCTTCCTCACCATCTTAAATAAGCATGCCCCATTAAAAAAATGTAGAACTAGGAATAGATATAGTCCTTGGTTCCCTCCAGACCTGTCTGCCCTTGACCAGCACAAAAACATCCTGTGGCTTTCTGCATTAGCATCGAATAGCCCCCGTGATATGCAACTTTTCAGGGAAGTTAGGAACAAATATACACAGGCAGTTAGGAAAGCTAAGGCTAGCTTTTTTCAAACAGAAATTTGCATCCTGTAGTACAAACTCAAAAAAGTTCTGGGACACTATAATGTCCATGGAGAATAAGAGCACCTCCTCCCAGATGCCCACTGCTCTGAGGCTAGGTAACACTGTTACCACCGATAAATCCACTATAATTGAGAATTTCAATAAGCATTTCTCCTGGCTACCCTTATCCCGGTCAACTGCCCGGCACCTCCGCAGCAACCCGCCAAAGCCCCCCACCATTTCTCCTTCACCCAAACCCAGATAGCTGATGTTCTGAAAGAGCTGCAAAATCTGGATCCATACAAATCAGCCGCACTAGACAATCTGGACCCTCTCTTTCTAAAATAATCTGCCGAAATTGTTGCAACCCCTATTACTAGCTTGTTCAACCTCTCTTTCATATTGTCTGAGATTCCCAAAGATTGGCAAGCTGCCGCGATCATCCCCCTCTTCAAAGGTGGAGACACTCTAGACCCAAACTGCTACAGACCTATATCTATCCTACCCTGTCTTTCTAAGGTCTTCGAAAGCCATGTTAACAAACAGATTACCGACCATTTCGAATCCCACCGTACCTTCTCCGCTATGCAATCTGGTTTTAGAGCTGGTCATGGGTCCTAAACGACATCATAACCGCCATCGATAAGAGACATTACCGTGCAGCCGTATTCATCGACCTGGCCAAGGCTTTCCACTCTGTCAATCACCACATTCTTATTGGCAGACTCGACAGCCTTGGTTTCTCAAATGATTGCCTCGCCTAGTTTACCAACTACTTCTCTGCTAGAGTTCAGTGTGTCAAATCGGAGGGCCTGTTGTCCGGACCTCTGGCAGTCTCTATGGGGGTGCCACAGGGTTCAATTCTTGGGCCGACTCTCTTCACTGTATACATCACTGATGTCGCTCTTGCTGCTGGTGATTCTCTGATCCACCTCTACGCAGACGACACCATTCTGTATACATCTGGCCCCTCTTTGGACACTGTTAACAAACCTCCAGACAAGCTTCAATGCCATACAACTCTCCTTCTATGACCTCCAACTGCTCTTAAATGCAAGTTAAACTAAATGCATGCTATTCAATCGATCACTGGCCGCACCTGCCTGCCCGTCCAGCATCACTACTCTGGACGGCTCTGACTTAGAATATGTGGACAACTACAAATACCTAGGAGTCTGGTTAGACTGTAAACTCTCCTTACAGACGCATCTCCAATCCAAAATTAAATCTAGAATCGGTTTCCTATTTCACAACAAAGCATCCTTCACTCATGCTGCCAAACATACCCTAGTAAAACTGACTATCCTACCGATCCTTGACTTCGGCAATGTCATCTTTAAAATAGCCTCCAACACTCTACACAAGAAATTGGAAGCAGTCTATCACAGTGCCATTCGTTTTGTCACCAAAGTCCCATACACTACCCACCACTGCAAGCTGTACGTTCTCGTTGGTTGACATTCGCTTCATACTCGTCGCCAAACCCACTGGCTACAGGTTATCTACAAGTCTCTGCTAGGTAAAGCCCCGCCTTATCTCAGCTCACTGGTCACCATAGCAGCACCCACTCGTAGCACGCGCTCCCGCAGGTATATCTCACTGGTCACCCCCAAAGCCAATTCCTCCTTTCGTCGCCTTTCCTTCCAGTTCTCTGCTGCCAATAACTAGAACGAACTGCAAAAATCACTGAAGCTGGAGACTCATATCTCCCTCACTAGCTTTAAGCACCAGCTGTCAGAGCAGCTCACAGATCATTGCACCTGTACATAGCCCATCTGTAAACAGCCCATCCAACTACCTCATCACCATACTGTATTTATTTATTTATCTTGCTCCTTTGCACCCCAGTATCTCTACTTGCACATTCATCTTCTGCACATCTACCATTCCAGTGTCTAATTGCAATATTGTAATTACTTCGCCACCATGGCCTATTTATTGCCTTACCTCCCTTATCTTACCTTATTTGCACTCACTGTTTATAGACTTTTTTTTCTTCTTTTTTTTCTACTGTATTATTGACTCTATGTTTTGTTTATTCCATGTGTAAATCTGTGTTGTTGTATGTGTCTAATTGCTATGCTTTATCTTGGCCAGATAGCAGTTGCAAATGAGAACTTGTTCTCAACTAGCCTACCTAGTTATATAAAGGTAAAATAAAATATAAAAAATAGCTTGTGCGCAATTGAGGAAACTGTAATGACTGAAAGGGTCTACAGTGTATAGTATTCTACAGTATACTACAAACTTAAATAGGTACATAAAGTACATAAATACTACACGATCGAGGGACACTACAGTGTTGAGTATAGTATTATATAGTAAGCACTATAGTATTTAAAAGTAAACTGTAGTATTTCTATGTATGTTGAGCCAGTTCTCATCTCTGACATCTCAACTACTATTTTTGAATGTTTTATTGAAAAGCTTATAGCCTTAATAATGCTTTTTCTGTGTCGTTTTAATTACTGGCCATTACATTTTGCTGCAGTCATATTAAATGCAAACATACTTTCTAACACTCTGACAATATTGTCAAAGAAACCAGACTCAATTAAAAAGAGACAGCCATTGCAACATTCATTTCTGTGGACAAATGAATGACTCTACGTTACTCACAGTTCAGAAGAATCTCCCCAGCTACTCTTAGAAAACTGCTCCTCTCTCTTCCCTCAACTCTTCTTTCAATCATTATATAGGAAGGAGAGAGATCAGTCATAAGTACACAGATACAAAACATAAACAAGATCTGTATGGTCAACAAATCATGAACAGGAGGGAACGAGACAGTTACTTTATTATCAAGATGAAAGGTAAACAAGGTATGCTAGGATTAGGTAATAGTGCCTGTGGGTGTGTGAGTAAGTGAACGAGAGTGGATGAAGTGATCACATTAGTTTTTGTACCCACTGTCACAGTGGTTTATCCGCGTCATACACATGTAATGCCTTCCCGGTTCAGACGACTTTGTTGTTAAGTGAAAAACAAACCATGGAAAGAAGAGGGGGGAGAACAATACCATCGGGGGAAAGGACGTTGACATCAGGTTATGCTGTTATTTATTACTTCAAATTTTATTTGTCAAATGTGCCGAATACAACAGGTATAGTAGACCTTACATTGAAATGCTTACTTACAAGCCCTTAACCAACAATGCTTTAAGAAGTTAAGAAAAAAACTAAAATAAGTGTTCAGTAAAAAATAGTTAAGTAGAAAATAAAAGTAACAAATAATGAAACAGCAGCAGTAAAATAACAATAGGGAGACTATACACATGGGGTGCCGGTACAGAGTCCATGTGGAGACTATACACATGGGGTGCCGGTACAGAGTCAATGTGGAGACTATACACATGGGGTGCCGGTACAGAGTCAATGTGGAGACTATACACATGGGGTGCCGGTACAGAGTCAATGTGGAGGCTATACACATGGGGTGCCGGTACAGAGTCAATGTGGAGACTATACACATGGGGTGCCGGTACAGAGTCAATGTGGAGACTATACACATGGGGTGCCGGTACAGAGTCAATGTGGAGACTATACACATGGGGTGCCGGTACAGAGTCAATGTGGAGACTATACACATGGGGTGCCGGTACAGAGTCAATGTGGAGACTATACACATGGGGTGCCGGTACAGAGTCAATGTGGAGACTATATACAGGGGGTACCGGTACAGAGTCAATGTGGAGGCTATATACAGGGGGTGCCGGTACAGAGTCAATGTGGAGGCTATATACAGGGGGTGCCGGTACAGAGTCAATGTGGAGGCTATATACAGGGGGTGCCGGTACAGAGTCAATGTGGAGGCTATATACAGGGGGTGCCGGTACAGAGTCAATGTGGAGGCTATATACAGGGGGTACCGGTACAGAGTCAATGTGGAGGCTATATACAGGGGGTGCCGGTACAGAGTCAATGTGGAGACTATACACATGGGGTGCCGGTACAGAGTCAATGTGGAGACTATACACATGGGGTGCCGGTACAGAGTCAATGTGTGGGGGCACCAGTTAGTAGAGGTATTTGAGGTAATATGTACATCTACAGTTGAAGTCGGAAGTTTACATACACCTTATCCAAATACATTTAAACTCAGTTTTTCACAATTTTTCATACTTAATCCTAGTAAAAATTCCTTGTCTTAGGTCAGTTAGGATCACCACTTTATTTTAAGAAAGAAATGTCATAATAATTGTAGAGAGAATGATTTATTTCAGCTTTTATTTCTTTCATTACATTCCAAAGTGGGTCAGAAGTTTACGTACACTCAATTAGTATTTGGTAGCATTGCCTTTAAATTGTTTAACTTGGATCAAACGTTTCGGGTAGCCTTCCACAAGCTTCCCACAATAAGTTGGCCTGCTTTTAATCAGGGCAAGGTGTCAGGGCAAGGTGTCTGGTAACATGACCGAATACAAACAGTGCAGCTATTCCCTCCGCAAGGCTATCAAACAAGCTAAGCGTCAGTACAGAGACAAAGTAGAATCTCAATTCAACGGCTCAGACACAAGAGGCATGTGGCAGGGCCTACAGTCAATCACGGACTACAAGAAGAAATCCAGCCCAGTCACGGACCAGGATGTCTTGCTCCCAGGCAGACTAAATAACTTTTTTGCCCGCTTTGAGGACAATACAGTGCCACTGACACGGCCTGCAACGAAAACATGCGGTCTCTCCTTCACTGCAGCCGAGGTGAGTAAGACATTTAAACGTGTTAACCCTCGCAAGGCTGCAGGCCCAGACGGCATCCCCAGCCGCGCCCTCAGAGCATGCGCAGACCAGCTGGCCGGTGTGTTTACGGACATATTCAATCATTCCCTATACCAGTCTGCTGTTCCCACATGCTTCAAGAGGGCCACCATTGTTCCTGTTCCCAAGAAAGCGAAGGTAACTGAGCTAAACGACTACCGCCCCGTAGCACTCACTTCCGACATCATGAAGTGCTTTGAGAGACTAGTCAAGGACCATATCACCACCCTACCTGACACCCTAGACCCACTCCAATTTGCTTACCGCCCAAATAGGTCCACAGACGATGCAATCTCAACCACACTGCACACTGCCCTAACCCATCTGGACAAGAGGAATACCTATGTGAGAATGCTGTTCATCGACTACAGCTCGGCATTCAACACCATAGTACCCTCTAAGCTCGTCATCAAGCTCGAGACCCTGGGTCTCGACCCCGCCCTGTGCAACTGGGTACTGGACTTCCTGACGGGCCGCCCCCAGGTGGTGAGGGTAGGCAACAACATCTCCTCCCCGCTGATCCTCAACACTGGGGCCCCACAAGGGTGCGTTCTGAGCCCTCTCCTGTACTCCCTGTTCACCCACGACTGCGTGGCCACGCACGCCTCCAACTCAATCATCAAGTTTGCGGACGACACAACAGTGGTAGGCTTGATTACCAACAACGATGAGACGGCCTACAGGGAGGAGGTGAGGGCCCTCGGAGTGTGGTGTCAGGAAAAATAACCTCACACTCAACGTCAACAAAACTAAGGAGATGATTGTGGACTTCAGGAAACAGCAGAGGGAACACCCCCCTATCCACATCGATGGAACAGTAGTGGAGAGGGTAGCAAGTTTTAAGTTCCTCGGCATACACATCACAGACAAACTGAACTGGTCCACTCACACAGACAGCATCGTGAAGAAGGCGCAGCAGCGCCTCTTCAACCTCAGGAGGCTGAAGAAATTTGGCTTGTCACCAAAAGCACTCACAAACTTCTACAGATGCACAATCGAGAGCATCCTGGCGGGCTGTATCACCGCCTGGTACAGCAACTGCTCCGCCCTCAACCGCAAGGCTCTCCAGAGGGTAGTGAGGTCTGCACAACGCATCACCGGGGGCAAACTACCTGCCCTCCAGGACACCTACACCACCCGATGTTACAGGAAGGCCATAAAGATCATCAAGGACATCAACCACCCGAGCCACTGCCTGTTCACCCCGCTATCATCCAGAAGGCGAGGTCAGTACAGGTGCATCAAAGCTGGGACCGAGAGACTGAAAAACAGCTTCTATCTCAAGGCCATCAGACTGTTAAACAGCCACCACTAACATTGAGTGGCCACTGCCAACACACTGACACTGACTCAACTCCAGCCACTTTAATAATGGGAATTGATGGGAAATTATGTAAATATATCACTAGCCACTTTAAACAAGGCTACCTTATATAATGTTACTTACCCTACATTATTCATCTCATGTGCATAAGTATATACTGTACCCTATATCATCGACTGCATCCTTATGTAATACATGTATCACTAGCCACTTTAACTATGCCACTTTGTTTACATACTCATCTCATATGTATATACTGTACTCGATACCATCTACTGTATCTTGCCTATGCTGCTCTGTACCATCACTCATTCATATATCCTTATGTACATATTCTTTATCCCCTTACACTGTGTATAAGACAGTAGTTTTGGAATTGTTAGTTAGATTACTTGTTGGTTATTACTGCATTGTCGGAACTAGAAGCACAAGCATTTCGCTACACTCGCATTAACATCTGCTAACCATGTGTATGTGACAAATAAAATTTGATTTGATTTGATTTGAATTTTGGCTCATTCCTCCCGACAGAGCTGGCGTAACTGAGTCAGGTTTGTAGGCCTCCTTGCTCACACACACTTTTTCAGTTCTGCCCACACATTTTCTATAGGATTGAAATCAGGGCTTTGTGATTGCCACTCCAATACCGTGACTTTGTTGTCCTTAAGCCATTTTGCCACAACTTTGGAAGTATGCTTGGGGTCATTGTCCATTTGGGAGACCCATTTGCGATCAAGCTTTAACTTCCTGTCTGATGTCTTGAGATGTTGCTTCAATATATCCACATAATTTTCCCTCCTCATGATGGCGTCTATTTTGTGAAGTGCACCCTCCTGCAGCAAATCATCCCCACAACATGCTGCTGCCACCCCCGTGCTTCACGGTTGGGATGGTGTTCTTCGGCTTGCAGGCATCCCCCTTTTTACCTCCTAACATAACGATGGTCATTATGGCTAAACAGTTATTTTTTTTGTTTCATCAGACCAGAGCACATTTCTCCAAAAAGTACAATCTTTGTCCCCATGTGCAGTTGCAAACCGTAGTCTGGCTTTTTTATGGCGGTTTTGGAGCAGTGGCTTCTTCCTTGCTGAGCGGCCTTTCAGGTTATGTCGATATAGGACTCATTTTACTGTGGATATAGATACTTTGGACCTGTTTCCTCCAGCATCTTCACAAGGTCCTTTGCTGTTGTTCTGGGATTGATTTGCACTTTTCGCACCAAGGTACATTCATCTCTAGGAGACAGAACACATCTTCTTCTTGAGCGGTATGACGGCTGCGTGGTCCCATGGTGTTTATACTTGGGTACTGTTGTTTGTACAGATGAACGTGGTACCTTCAGGCATTTGGAAATTACTCCCAAGGATGAACCAGGTTTTGGCTAATTTCTTATGTTTTTTTCCATGATGTCAAGCAAAGAGGCACTGAGTTTGAAAGTAGGCCTTGAAATACATCCACAGGTCCACCTCCAATTGACTCAAATAATGTCAGTTAGCTTATCGGAAGCTTCTAAAGGCATGACCTCATTTTCTGGAATTTTCCAAGCTGTTTCAAGGCAGTCAACTTAGTGTACAGTGGGGCAAAACAGTATTTAGTCAGCCACCAATTGTGCAAGTTCTCCCACTTAAAACGATGAGAGAGGCCTGTAATTTTCATATGTACACTTCAACTATGACAGACAAAATGAGAAAAAAAAATCCAGAAAATCACATTTTAATGAATTTATTTGCAAATTATGGTGGAAAATAAGTATTTGGTCAATAACAAAAGTTTATCTCAATACTTTGTTATATACCCTTTGTTGGCAATGACAGAGGTCAAACATTTTCTGTAAGTCTTCACAAGGTTTTCACACACTGTTGCTGGTATTTTGGCCCATTCCTCCATGCAGATCTCTAGAGCAGTGATGTTTTGGGGCTGTTGCTGGGCAACATGGACTTTCAACTCCCTCTAAAGATTTTCTATGGGGTTGAGATCTGGAGACTGAAATAATCTGTCTGTAAACAATTGTTGAAAAAATGACTTGTGTCATGCACAAAGTAGATGTCCTAACCGACTTGCCAACACTATAGTTTGTTAACAAGAATTTTGTGGAGTTGTTGAAAAACGAGTTTTAATGACTCCAACCTAAGTGTATGTAGACTTCCGGCTTCAACTGTAGCTAGAGTTAAAGTGACTATACATAGATAGCAGCAGTGTAAAAGAGGGTTCTGGGTAGCCGTTTGATTAGCTGTTAATTAGCCCTTTGACTAGCTGTCTTATGGTTTGGGGGTAGAAGCTGTTAAGAAGCCTTTTGGACCTCGACTCGGCGCTCATGGTACCACTTGCCGTGCAGTAGCAGCGAGAACAGTCTATGACTAGGTTGGCTGGAGTCTTTGACAATTTTAGGGCCTTCCTCTGACACCGCCTGGTATAGAGGTCCTGGATGGCAGGAAGCTTGGCCCCAGTGATATACTGGGCCGTACACACTACCCTCTGTCGTGCCTTGTGGTTGGAGACTGAGCATTTGCCATACCAGGCAGTGATGCAACCAGTCAAAATGCTCTCGATGGTGCAGCTGTAGAACCTACTTTTGATCTGCCTGTACTTTTAAAGACATGGTGTTTACACTACACTTTTCACAGTACTCACACTGTGAAAAACACGACCATATTACTCTAACAGTCCTGTGGAGGACCAGCGTACCCTTAATCGACCAGAGATGCTACTCGGGCAGCATTTTGGTTTTGAGCTCTGTCGCACACCGGGTGGGACTGATTGTATGGGGGCTGTTCCTGACCCATGGGCCTCATTTGACCAGAGCATAGTTTCACAACAGGGAAGGTGAGGAACGGTAACTTCTCAATAGGGGGGGGTGCAGTGACATTAATAAAAATGCCTCTAAGATACAGTGAGCAACAGTTACAGCACATTCTAAGTGAAATAGTCTTGGATGACTAGAACATATCTTTGTCCTAAGGGTGCTACAGGGAACTCATGTCAGCGGAAACTTTTTTTCATGCTATAAACTCATGACAGTACTTTTCTATATCCTAAGTCATGAATGGACCACTGGACCACTGCAGGGACAACAATCCTGGACAACAATCTGCAGGGAGAGGCTCACCGGAGCTGTCGTATGTACGCCGGCAGACCAATCGACAGCTAACCATCAGTCATGGTTGAATATATCATGGGTGCACCTAATAAATTGTCCGGTGAGTGTATTTCAACCCTGTGCAGCTTATTGCTATTTAGTCAGTTTTCTCCTCTGAGATCTCAAAGACTCTCTTGAATAGTACATAGCCTAAATAATGCTTTTCTGTGTTGACTGATGACTGGCAATTGCATTTTACTGCAGTCATATTAAATCCTTACACCCCGACCAAATTGCGCAATAAACCACATGCAATAAAAACAAGACAAGTGTCCCATTGCAACATTCGTTTCTGTGGAAAAATGAACCACCCTACATTACTCAAGTATAACGTAAGTGTGTAGCAACCCAAAGGTTGTGCTAATTAGCAAGTAGCTAACCCTAGGTTTTGGCCTTTCTAGGGAGTTTTTCCTAGCCACCGTACTTCTACACCTGCATTGCTTGCTGTTTGGGGTTTTAGGCTGGGTTTCTGTACAGCACTTTGAGATATCAGCTGGTTTAAGAAGGGCTTTATAAATACATTTGATTTGATATACTAAATGGAGTACCTTGGATTTACATAAAGAATGATATGAAATGCTCTGAGACCATGTTGGGTACGCTGAGAAAGTGTAATGGCATTTTACTACCAGTACCCACTTTACATGGGGTAGGGGATAGTGTGCATGTGTGTATGAGTAAGTGAACGAGAGTGGATGAAGTGATGAGTTTTGCGTGAGTTTCTGTTGCCACTGTGTCATATATTGAGTGACAAATGGACAGTGGTGGAAAATGTACCCAATTGTCATACTTGAGTAAAAGTGAAGATACCTTAATACAAAATGACTGAAGTGAAAGTCAATCAGTAAAATGCAACTTGATTATAAGTCTAAAAGTATTTGGTTTTAAATATACTTAAGTATCAAAAGTGAATGTATAAATCATTTCACATTCTTTATATTAGACATTTGTAAGTCGCTCTGGATAAGAGCGTCTGCTAAATGACTTAAATGTAAATGTAAATAACAGATGACACAATTGTTTAAAAATGTTAAATGTACGAATGGCCAGGGGCATACTCCAGCACTTAGACATCATTTACAAATGAAGCATTTGTGTTTAGTGAATCATCCAGATCAGAGGCAGTAGGGATGACCAGGGATGTTCTCTTGATAATTATGTGAATTAGACAATTTTCCTGTCCTGCTATGCATTTAAAATGTAACGAGTACTTTTGGTTGTCAAGGAAAATGTATGGAGTAGAAAGGACATTATTTTCATTAGGAATTTAGTGGAGTAAAAGTAAAAGTTGCCAAATATAAATAGTAAAGTGAAGTACAGATACCACAAAATGACTTATGTAGTACTTTAAATTGTTTTTACTGAAGTACTTTACACCACTGCAAATGAAGAATCAAACTGGAGAATAAATTAATGTAACATCACTTTATTTACATTAACATTTTTCATTGGCATACAGAGTTTTGACAGTTTTTTAAAATCTTCATGCCTTGTTAGGCGTGTATATGGGAGGCGAAGTCAAGTGCAGGAGAGTGGAGTATAATAAACAGGCACACTTTAATACCGGTCAACAAACGACAGCACATAAACATACTAGTGCCAAAAAACACAGTCTAATACTAAAGTGCAGCGCCTGACAAAATGTCCACGTAACAATAAATAATTACACACAAAGACATCGAGAGGAACAGAGGACTAAATACATGCAGTGTGACTATGGAATGAAAACCAGGTGTGTGTGAAACAAGACAAAACAAATGGAACATGAGAAATGGAGCGGCGATGGCTAGAAAGCCGCTGACGCCGAACAAGGAGAGGAGCTGACTTCGGCGGAAGTCTTGACATGCCTCCACTTTTGTATAATTTATTTTATTAATCATACTTACGATGTATGGTGGATTTATTGTTCCCTATGTTGAATCGATACTTTTTAATACAACTCATCATTTTGAATTGTTTGCTTGGTGGCGTTGCTTGTTTTGGCCTTTTCACTGGAAATGTGAAAGAAGGACATTCATACATCTTCAGGCTTGATAGAGAGGGTTTGAAACTACTGTATGTGTACCTGATATTTTCACTTCGCTTTTAGCACACGGTCGTTCTTGAATTGCGGTGGCATATGGGCATGGCATTTTGGAAATAATTTACATCATTTTAATAGATTTAAAAAAATGTCTTCCCATTGTCACCTGTAGGAGTAGTAACACCAACGAGACATTTTAGGTAATTGAGGATTAGCTCATTGCGCTCTAGTGACTCATTGTGGCGGGTCGGACGCCTGCAGGCTGACTTCGATTGTCAGTTGAACTGTGTTTCCTCTGACACATTGGTGCGGCTGGCTTCCGGGTTAAGTGGGCGGGTGTTAAGGAGTTCGGTTTGGCGTGTCATGTTTCGGAGGACGCATGACTCGACCTCCGAGCCCGTTGGGGAGTTGCAGCGATGAGACAAGATCGTAATTGGATATGACAGAATTGGGGAGAACAAAGGGGGAACAATTTTTGTTATATATATTATAATAATTTACCGAAGTTATATGGTTAAACATGTTGCTCACAATGTTTACTTTCTAGCATCCAAAATATTAGATATACATCTATAATTCCCCAAAACATCTCACCACAACTCTAATGGGTCACTATGAGGACAAGCCAATTTGCTTAACCTAAGTACTTTAAACAATGCCTAAACATAAAGTTTTTCAGTTTAAAGAACATGCATTGTTTTATCATCGATAAACAGTTCACTATAAACAAAAACAAGTATGATGTGTACTTATGTCATTTTAAAGTGTTTTACATAGATGCTAAGGTAATTTAAATATATATATATATATATATATATATATATATATATATATATATATATATATATATATATACCTATAGTCCCTGCATGTCCTGCATTGAAATAATCCCTTCACGATTAATACAGTACATTCTCAATACAAATGTAATAGTCTCTTCAATGTTGTTGACTTCCATGTATAAGACATAAGTGGTCTATCTCTGCTATCAAAACCAGACATTCAGGTTTATTCAGTGGGGGGGATGATCGTGCTGTGCAATACTGTTTGCTGATAGAAAATCAGCCGTGATTACCACATCCTGTTCTACTATAAATAAACCCTATAAAGGTTCTCGCTGTTATGATATTAGTTGATATAATACTTTAAAACACTTTACAAAGCCCATCATCATGACACGGTTTGTTCAGAGGAGGGAAGTAAATGCCAACAGGAAACAAGCTGTTTTCCCCAGTTTAGGTCAGTAGCTGGCAGACCTGCACTGCCTTTCCTGACAAAATGGTCTCTCAAACTCCTGAAGGAATTTAAATTTGAGACACTGGGGACCCAGCGTGAACCTGTGGTCAGTTCAGTTGAGTTATGTAAAAAGCCAGACAGTTGTGTATGACAGGATGAGAAAAGATCAACAACATTATCTGATCATCTTCTTGCTCCTGACCTTCTCACGTTGCTGAGCAGTTTCTTAGATCTGTAAATCCCTTACAATTCCTATACCTCAAACTGATTATCACATCAATTAATCCTTATTCTAACAGGAGTAGTAAACACTAGATTTGTTTATATGTGTTGTTGTCCTTTGGGCAGCAGTGTCAAAGTGCACAGTTAATACTGCTTAAATTGGAATAAAAGGAGGCAGACTAGCTAGCTAGAATGCACCAGATCAAATAGATTTTCAACTACAATACATACAATAGTAGCCTATGGGCTTCAGCTGTAGCCAAGACCAACCAATGGGGCAGTCAATGCAGGGCTGAAAAATAACATTAGCACTTAGGAGGAGTCTGTAAACAGTTTTTGTTCCCACTCTGACAGAATTGGCTAAAATCCTGATATAAGACATGTATAAAAGTTAAAGCTTGGTCGCAAATGGGTCTCCCAAATGGACAATGACCCCAAGCATACTTCCAAAGTTGTGGCAAAATGGCTTATGGACAACAAAGTCAAGGTACTGGAGTGGCCATCACAAAGCCCTGACCTCAACCCTTTTGAACATTTTTGGGTAGAACTGAAAAAGCGTGTGTGAGCAAGGAGGCCTACAAACCTGACTCAGTTACACCAGCTCTGTCAGGAGGAATGGGCCAGAATTCACCCAACTTATTGTGGGAAGCTTGTGGAAGGCTACCTGAAACGTTTGACCCAAGTTAAACAACTTAAAGGCAATGCTACCAAATACTAATTGAGTGTATGTCAACTTCTGACCCACTGGGAATGTGGTGAAAGAAATAAAAGCTGAAATAAATCATTCTCTCTTCTATTATTCTAACATTTCACATTCTTAAAATTAAGTTATGATCCTAACTGACCTAAGACAGGGCATTTTTACTAGGATTAAATGTCAGGAATTGTGAAAAACTGAGTTTAAATGTATTTGGCTAAGGTGTATGTAAACTTCCGACTTCAACTGTATATAATATACAAACTGTAGAAGAAACAGAGGAGCGAGGGTTGAAATGGCCTTTTTAAAGTGTGTGTTTGTTTCCCTTTTTAGAGCTGGTCTAGGAGGAGGGGGAGGGGAGAGTGTCCTTGGGTTTACCCCTCTGGGCTGCCAGGCCACAACAGTGCAGATAGACACAGACAGGATGAATGAAAGCCAGCAGGCTAAGTAACGTCAGGGCTATGTTCACCTGTAGAGGAAAGAGAAAAAAGAGAGGGAGTGATGAGGGGGAAGGGAGATGGGATCACCACTCTGCAATAAGTCGACATCAGAACATAATGGTACAGGTTAAAGCCTGCTGCAAAGCTCTCCCAAAGGTAAAGGTAGTCTCTGGTCATTCTGATAACAGTAACTCCACTCACATATAGTGGGTCTCCTCCCAACACTCCTTTGACCAGGGTGAAGCAGGGGTACTGCAGCAGAGCCACCACTGCAGACAGAGCCATGAGCATACCGTACAGCTTCCCAAAATGACACGGAGGAAAACTACACAGAGGGAGGGAGGCAAGGGAGATAATTTAATTCATTTGTTACTACTGTACAAGAGTATGACACTAAGAATGTGTGAGCGTCTATCTGTACATCCCTTATCCTGTTGCATAATGTTTGTTATGTGTGTGTGTGTGTGTGTGTGTGTGTGTGTGTGTGTGTGTGTGTGTGTGTGTGTGTGTGTGTGTGTGACTCACGCAATGCTGATGAAGGCTGCATTGCCTCCATAGAGGAAGGATCGGTTGAGGACCTGCAGGATGAAGGTGAGGTACTGGAGGGGGAGGAAGGGAGTGGAGGCACAAATGGAGAACAGGACACACTGCAGCGCCGTCAGGGTCAGGGAGAGCACTGATGCACGCAGGTCTGCCTCCTTCTCACTCATTCCTGCACACACACACACAACACACATACACCAAAACATACAGTATGCCCACACACATATACACACACAAACACACAGATAAGATTAGTGTTGTGTGTACAAACCCATGCATATTTTACACCCTTCCCCGCCCCCTTCACAGTTAGGTATCAGGGTCAGAAAATCAAGCGGTTCTCAGGGATCTGGTGTTGAAGTTAGTTTAGAGTATGATTTCACTTACGAGTTTTCACAAAAATACAGTCTTGTACACTAATTTCAGTAGTGTGAAGATGTTAATCTCGATTTAATTCTGTCTGCTCCATTTCTACACCACCTCCTTAGGTAGCATACGACAACACCACTTCAGTCACCCCTTTCCAAGCAGTAATGTACTGAAGGTCAGAGGCTCTTCAGCCCAAATGTGCCTCCAGTAAAACTCTTAATAGCAGAGCAATTTATTTGAAAACAGCTGTAATGTATAGACATCCTTATATTTGAGACTTGTTTTATTGAGTTTTAACTGAAATTGCAGTAATAGGCTGTTACATTCTGAAATTGTTGACATAGCAACAAAAAAAAGACCTGTGAAAGAACGTTCTTTGTGTGTTTGGTTTGGAGTGTGAGTGATAAAATAATGTATATGTTGAAAAATAATGATAAAATAATTCTACTCTGAAACCTTATAACTGTATGAAATTGATTAGAATCATAAAATTATAATCTGATGATGTGTGTAGTTTTAGTCAGAATTAGGTTAAACAATGCATTTGTATAGTGGAAAAACACAGACTGTCTGAGCAAGGCGTAGCTTAGGATTTGAATTTGTATGTGTGTGCCGAAGAAAAGAACCTGAGAACAGTTCAACTTTGTTTGGACTGACCTGGCTAGGCCTCTGAGGAATTTATGATAGCATAGGGAGTACTTCTCAAGGTTTCCCTAATCTCGGGGGAATGGAACTGTCGTCTGGGTAGTGATACACAGTGGTGAGAACTCTGGAGAAGGATACAACTCACCTACTGTTTGTGTGTGAAGGTATGTGCGTTAGGAGCCAGTATAAAATGCATGTTTTTGTACAACGGACTAGGACGTCCTCGTGAATAAACATTTTGACTATTGTTAGCTGAGAAATCTGTCTGTTTAATTTAAACCAGAATCTTACAAACTCTGGGTTGCAGACTGAGTAGAATAATTGAAGTTTATGAACATTGATAACAAAATTCTCATAACATTGAGTGTGTGAGGTTTCACATGTGTGTTGTAGAGAATTTGTATTAGTGTCTGTAGGTGAAGATTTTACCTGGGGCCCTGGGCTTGCCCTTGTGTCGGTCCATGATGAGGCCGTTCCAGGGGGCACACAGCACCCCACAAAGCTGTGTCACAGCAAAAGCATTGGTGTATGTGCTCACTGCAGGGAAAACAGAGCGGAATAAGTTTGTGCTTAGAAAGAGAGAAGAGTTACACTTTAAACAACTTTTGTTTGTAAGTCTACTTTATTAAACATCAGTAAGATATTTATAAATGACTAAGACAGTAATACACTACATGGCCAAAAGTACATCTCATTCCAAAATCGTGGGCATTAATATAGAGTTGATCCCCCCTTTGCTGCTATAACAACCTCCACTCTTTTGGGAAGGCTTCCCACTAGATGTTGGAGCGTTGCTGCAGGGAGTTTCCATTCAGCCACAAGAGCATTAGTGAGGTTGGGCACTGATGTTGGGCGATTAGGCCTGGCTCGCAGTTGGTGATCCAATTCATCCCAAAGGTGTTCGATGGGGTTGAGGTCAGGGCTCTGTGCAGGCCAGTCAAGTTCTTCCACACCGATCTCGACAAACCATTTCTGTATTGACCTCACTTTGTGCACGGGGGCAATGTCATACTGAAGCAGGAAAGGGCCTTTCCCAAACTGTTGCCACAAAGTTGGAAGCACAGAATCATCTAGAATGTTATTGTATGCTGTAGCGTTAAGATTTCGCTTCACTAAATCTAAGGGGCCTAGCCCGAACAATGAAAAACAGCCCCGGATCATTATTCCTCCTTCACCAAACTTTACAGTTGGCACTATGCATGGGGGCAGGCAGCGTTCTCCTGGCATCCGCCAAACCCAGATTTGTCCATCGGACTGCCAGATGGTGAAGGAAACTAATTTCATGGAGTCTCATTTCTTGAAGCACAAGATGAACCGTTCTTGCGCTGACGTTGCTTCAAGAGGCAGCTTGGAACTCGGTAGCGAGGGTTGCAACCGAGAACAGACCATTTCTACGCGCTACACGCTTCAGCACTCGGCGGTCCCATTCTGTGAGTTTGTGTGGCCTACCACTTCACAGCTGAGCCGTTGTTACTCCTCGATGTTTCCACTACACAATAACAGCACTTACAGTTGACCGGTGCAGCTCTAGCAGGAATTTGAAGAACTGACTTGTTGGAAAGGTGGCATCATATGACGGTGCCACGTTGAAAGTCACTGAGCTCTTCAGTGCGGTCCATTCTATGACCAATGCTCGTCTATGGATATTCCATGGCTGTGTGCTCGGTTTTATACACCTGTCAGCAACGGGTGTGGCTGAAATAGCCGGAGCCGCTAATTTGAAGGGGTGTCCACATAGTTTTGGCATATGTATAATGTCTGATGCATAAGTATAATGTCTGACAATAGGCATTTGTAAGTGTGTGTGAGTGTGTATGTGTGTGTGTGTACCCAGAGTGGGTTCTCCCTGGGTCAGTCTCTGCAGCATGGGGTTGAGGGTGCCGATGAACAGGTAGTGTCTCAGCTGCATGACAGATAGCCACACCAGGTGCCAGAGGAAGAACTTGGACAGGAAACACTCCCAGAAAGTAGCCACTGAGAGGGGTTGGGGAGGAGAGTAAGAGGTCAAATCAGTCACAAATACACACAGATTACATAATTGCAGTTAACAAGGTCTGTATGGTCAACCAATCATGAATATATGGGACAAGGGAACGAGAAGGGCTGATATCAACTTAACCTAAATCTACACACCTTTCTCTGCGCTCTCCTTGTTAAAAGGCATTTCCTCTGTGACATCTTCACTCTGCACGCTGGCAATAGCTGCTGTCTGCTCCGGGCTAAAAGTCTTGGTCTGGCCACAGTTTATTCTGTCACAGGAAGTAATAGCAACACTGGTTAGAGTCACACAGAGAACAGACAGACTGGACCCACAGGGGGTGTGCTGGGGTATCTAGTTTGTTAGAGCTTCTGCTAAGAGCAACAAACACTCAGCAGACATGTATTCATTTACATTTACATTTAAGTCATTTAGCAGACGCTCTTATCCAGAGCGACTTATTCCCTTCTTTCCCTGGGTCAATTTTCTGTCCAACTCCTGTTCTTTCACCTAGGTGTAGCCCTCAGGGAGGGGGTAGGGGATGTGTTCTTACCCATAAGTGTAGCCCTCAGGGAGGGGGTAGAGGATGTGTTCTTACCCATAAGTGTAGCCCTCAGGGAGGGGGTAGGGGATGTGTTCTTACCCATAGGTGTATCCCTCAGGGAGGGGTAGGGGATGTGTTCTTACCCATAAGTGTAGCCCTCAGGGAGGGGGTAGGGGATGTGTATTAACCCGTAGGTGTATCCCTCAGGGAGGGGGTATTGGATGTGTTCTTACCCATAGGTGTAGTCCTCAGGGAGGGGGTAGGGGATGTGTTCTTACCCATAAGTATAGCCCTCAGGGAGGGGGTAGGGGATGTGTTCTTACCCATAAGTATAGCCCTCAGGGAGTGGGTAGGGGATGTGTTCTTACCCATAGGTGTAGCCCTCAGGGAGGGGTAGGGGATGTGTTCTTACCCATAGGTGTAGCCCTCAGGGAGGGGGTAGGGGATGTGTTCTTACCCGTAGGTGTAGCCCTCAGGGAGGGGGTAGGGGATGTGTTCTTTCACCTAGGTGTGTCCCTCAGGGAGGGGGTAGGGGATGTGTTCTTACCCGTAGGTGTATCCCTCAGGGAGGGGGTAGGGGTTGTGTTCTTACCCATAGGTGTATCCCTCAGTGAGGGGGTAGGGGATGTGTTCTTACCCATAGGTGTATCCCTCAGGGAGGGGTAGGGGATGTTGTTAGGATTATTATGAATAAATGAATAAGCAATATCCCCATTTTAAATAGAATTGTAACTAAGTAAACTTATACTCTGTTTTATTATATCTGATTAACAATATGAGTTCATAAGAAGGGATTGTGTGACACGGACAAGGAGTAATTAAAGTTAATGAACATTCCAACTAGGAAGAAACAAATGGGTTGGGGACTGTGTAAACGAATGGGTTGGGGACTGTGTAAACAAATAAAGTTGTTAACCTAACGTTGAACCTACAGAAACTTAGCTCTGGTGTTTTTAGATAAGGCAGTGAGTGCATTCCTAGGTTTTCTGTTAATTAGAACTGTCAGCTCAGTGGTGATCGATAATGTTGAGTGGTCAAAAGTTACCTGGGAGTGTGTTAGTAAGTTAGAATGAACTTTTCACCTCACTTTGTCTCGGTCGAGAGGAGGGGATTCTGTTAAAGCAATGAAATGACGTCATGATCTGTATATAAACTGTTGCTCGTGATTAAGTGTCAGCGCTCTCCGAGAATAAATTCTGTTACCTATTATTGAAAGACTGGTCTGCGTCTATTTTATGCAAACAAGAATCTTAGAAATTCTCATAAAATAGATTAAGGGTTTTCAATTGATGAAAGCACATTGGCATAATTAAATTACACTAACAATTGGTCCTTCGAGTGGATTCCACAAACTTCTCTGTCGTCCGAAGGGAAAAGCCGAAAACCGTGCACGGACGAGTCTGGACTCGTTATTTAAAGACCTGGGCTCCAGCAGAGGTTTAATAACAGGCCGGTATACAGATCTAAGGGCGGCAGAGAAGGTGACGGAATCGAACCGGCATTGCTTTTCCCAGTCTACAGGACGAAGGTAAATAGCCTTTATTCTCAAATTTGGGAGGAATTATTTAAGATATTTTTGATTGAATGTGCTAAAGGAGTTTGGATTTAATCAATGATAGGTGCTTGAATATTTTGAACAAATACAATGGGTTTCTACTTTGTGTTTTAACCAAAATCGATAGGAAGGAAGGAAACGAGTCTGAAATGACTCGTGGTAAGGTGCACTACCGAAACTAAACTAGGACTTAATAAATCTTGGTCTTGCAAGCCGAAAGATTTTTTAAGGGTGAGATATAGTACGTATTGTTAGATGGGACGGTCGTTCTGTACAAATAGGATAGCCATTCATTCAAAAGACATACCTAAATAAAGTTTTAACCTAGTAGTCTATCTGTATATGGGAAGTAGTCTGACTATGAAAAGTAGCAGATAGATATATTAAAACAGGTGAGGATAAATTAGGCTTGGTGAGAAGGCAGGGCAATTCTAGGTGAACATAATAACTGAACCCATTCAATAATTAAATAAATTAATATCTAAGGGGAGGAGAGGGAAGCCAATTCTAGTGTAGTGAGATATGAGATATTAACGTTGAAAGTCCCAAGGAACAATAGTTTATAATGAGCTTATAATTGTATACGGGTGAAATTTAATGTCCGATCAAAAGTCATCTATAGATGAGGTTTCCAGAAAGGAGAAATACATACTGATTATCATTAAAGAGACACACACATAGTCAGACAGAAAAGCAACTAAAGTAACTAAGTAACAGTAAATAGCAGATTCATAGAAATACACGCACATAGAAGGTCAAATTAAATATAGAAAGGCATAGATAAGTGATTAAATACCATAGCTACTAGTAATGGTAAGGATTAAGGATGGGTAGAAATTCCTCAAAGGAGGTGCCGGAACTAACGGGAGACGAGCGTTATATGGAACAGAGAGACAAGAGAAACATTGATTTCGGTCTAAAATGGAGAAAGAAATATGATTTTGATGGCCGTCTAAATGTAGAAAAGCTGGAATCACTTATAAAACAGATACATATTTTAATTGTAACGAAATTGGACATTTCGCCCGGGAGTGTAACACTCCCTGCAAACGTTATCACCAATATTGTAATTTAACTGAGGGGAAGGTCAGAGGCGACAATCGGGTAAAAAAAAAGAAGGGTCAGATACAAAGAGAGCGAGATGAATGAGAATCCTAACTGAGGGAAAACTTTGGGTTGTTAAATTAGGGCTATTTTCTGTTGTCCAGATGCCGGAGTTACAAATACAGACAACTGTAAAATGGGTCAATTTGCAGAGAATCTCAGTCAGTTCCATAGTGTTGGTGGTATAGTGGTGAGCGTAGCAGTCTTACAAACTGCAGTCCAGGGTTCGGTTCCCAGCCGAGGCGTTAACTAAATATAAAAAATCTGAGTTTTTGGTTGTAATTAAACTAATTGTTTTGCTGAGAAAGTTATAGTCACTAGTATTGGTATAAGATATAAACTGAACGTTTTAAATAGTTTGTTTGGTTCAAATTGAAAGACTAATTCATCCAACTTAAAATAAGGACGAAGCGAATTTTGATGCAAGACGATGTCAGTTTACTAAATGATCTGTTTGAATAATGTATTGGGAATAGAGTTGTAATTAAAATGCTAAATCAAAGACGAGACAGTAACTTAAATCAAATGAATTCTAAATAATAACGGGGAGACAATTACGATAGATTTGTGCCCACCCCAAATTAGCAAATTATAATTCAAGATTGAACAGATGTGATAAATTAGGTTTGGTTTATCGAACCCGTACTACTGTTGCTGCAGACAGCGAACAATTATTTACAATTCATTGGAAGTCGTTGTGGATTGGGTCGAGGTTGAGCACTTGTTGATGACATCACTCGCAAGGCACTTTTGTCGCCACGGAAATGATGTTGAGACTGGGAGTAACGGAGAAAATTGTTTGTGTCTTTTAGAAGGAAAATGCGTGCATTATTGTTTTGAGTCACTTTTCAGAAGTTTATAAAAATTTCCAAATACATTTTTAAAAGTAGTTTGTGAGTCGTCAGGATAGTCAGGATAGATGCTAAAAACTAGCAGCTGATTCGCTAGGTGGGCATCATTGATTTGTGGCGTTTATTTGGACTGTATTAGGCTATGAGAAAGGGAGATTGAATGTCTGAATCGTAAAACATTGTGATAATGGATTCTGATGGTTATTGATTCCTGGTTTGATTGTTTATGTAACACCGGTGAATTTGAGCACTGTTTCCATTATGTATTAATGTTGAAAAGCAACCTCTATAGTAAAACATAATTGCATATGTTTCGGGAAATTAGCTAGGTTGAATTTGGTTATTTGAGCTTTTCCCCTGATACGTAGACATCTGTAACAGGGGCAAGTTGTTTTTTCTTGAGAAACATGCAGATGGTGTTTTGTTTTATTGAGATGTAAACGTGAGTCTGAGTAATTTTGTCATCTGAAGCATTATAGTAGTGCGTTTTTGTATAGTTTGTTTTTTGCTGAAAAAAGTGGTTTGTTTATTTGGTTACTGATGATTATTTATTCTAGGAGTTGATTTAACTTAATTAAGCATTTGTTCTGGTGTGTTTAAGTAGGATTCTTTATACCGGGACGGATGGAAGTTATCTAAAATATGTAAGTTAAGAAGCCATGGGAAAATACGTTTACATTTTTATTAAATATCTGGGATTAAATTATGGATTTCTTACACTGAGAAATGTACGACATTTGCGGCAGAGGGAAAAAGTAATACATTGGATAATAATGTTATCAGGTTAATTGTATCTAAGGGTAGCATGTTCATTTAAGTAAACATATACATTGACGTTGTTTAAAACTTATGATTAATGATTTGAGTTAAAGGGGAATTATCATTAGGTTTGGTTTATAGTTCACTTTTGCGTTTCTGAATCGAAGTAGCATAGTGAATGCTAGTTAGGCGTGTTGTGTTCTTCTGGGAAAATTGATGTTTAGGTGTCTCACTTTTAGATGTTTCCTGGGATTATAATCTTGGGGAGAGTGGGTGAGATAGTGGCCATAAACAACCAAATTGAAAAAGGCCTGGAAGTTTTGATTATCCATTAAGGTTTGCAAATATATACACATAAAACATTTGTTAGGACTATTTGTTTTAGTGCAAAGGTATTTTAAAGAGGCACGCTCACATATGGAACTTTATGAGTTTTTATTTTATGAGTTTTAATTACACAGTGAATTTTTTGATTTTAAGGATAAAGGGTTCTTTAATATGTCTAATGTAGTATGGAACATGACTATAAAAGGGTGGTATGACCTATTGACCTTATCATGGCTATCTTTTGGGGTCTGATCAGCCTCAGGGGAGAGCCATTTGTATAATGAATTTGTGGTAATTTGAGTTACTAGTCCAATTTGTAAGTCGCTCTGGATAAGAGCGTCTGCTAAATGACTTAAATGTAAATGTAAATGTAGTTTTAAGGTAAATTAATTATAATGGAGTTTTAGTTTGGGGTTATAATTATTGTTTGAACCGCAAATGAGAAAGTGGTTCAGGATTCTGTTTTACAACATTAGCTGTGAAGTTTTTGAATTGGCTATTATTGATGTGGTATTACAACAGAAAAAAAATCCTATTTATCATTGAGAATAAATAGGGGGAGATAAGATTCATTGAGGTTAGGATAGGAGATATATTAAGCCAATAGGGCAGGGAATTACATAGTAAAATAAGTTTCAGTTCTTAGGGGTGATAAATTACTGTAGATAAGGTATTCCGCACTTTGCAACATATATGAAATTCATGTTATTGTCAGATAGAATACTGAGGGTCCCTGAAGGAAAGGGCTTGTAAGTGTAGGACAGATTTTGATATGGTTAGCATTTGTTTTGGCTTTGCTTGACTATTAGGAGGTTTCTTAAATAGTATTAAATTTAACAGGAATATAGGACATCTGTGATGATTTAGGATTATTGTTAGGATTAAGATAGATTGATTAAGGAAATGTAAGGACTTTAGAGATTGCCACTCATAGACATGTTTTTTCTAAAATCAATGATTTTAGATCAAGTCAAACAGTGAGAAGCTTAGTGGTATTTGAGAGATAGGAGAGAAAAGGGTTACTGTTTAAATCGATAAATATATATATTTAAGAAAATATTTAATTAAGTAGCACAGATACTTCTTAAAGTAGATAAGAAACTTGACAGGGAATTGGTACAGGATTGACATGAATGGACGCCCAAGGGAGAATTGGACATGTGGAAAATTAAAGGGGCTCCTACATGATGATGTCAGACATAAGGATAATTTACTAATCTTACCTAAGTCATTGTTTAGAGTAGGCAAGGTTGTTACCTGGGCAGAGCCAGGTAACAAAGGGGGGATGGGTAAATTGTGTTCTAGGATAGGATGTGACCTACGGGATAATTAACTGATTTAAAAAAATAGCTAACAAGTAGGTATAGAAGTTAAAGATATAATCAGATTGTCACGTTCTGACCTTTATTTCCTGTGTTTTGTATTAGTTAGTATGGTCAGGGCGTGAGTTGGGTGGGCAGTCTATGTTTGTTTTTCTATGATTTGAGTATTTCTATGTTTCGGCCTAGTATGGTTCTCAATCAGAGGCAGGTGTCATTAGTTGTCTCTGATTGAGAATCATACTTAGGTAGCCTGGGTTTCACTGTGTGTTTGTGGGTGATTGTTCCTGTCTCTGTGTTTGCACCAGATAGGACTGTTTTGAGTTTTCACATTTCTTGTTTTTTGTAGTCAGTTGTTCATGTGTACCTTAACGTATTAAAAAGAACCATGGACACTTACCACGACGCATATTGGTCCTCAGATCCGTTTCGCCTCTCCTCTTCAGAGGAAGAGGAGGAAATTCATTACAGAATCACCCACCAACCAACTCGGACCAAGCGGCGTGGTAAACAGCAGCGACGACAGCAGCAACAACAGCGGCCAGCATCACAGGACTCCTGGACATGGGAGCAGATACTGAACAGAGAGGGACCCTGGGCACAGGCTGGGGAAAATCGCCGCCCCAAAGCAGAGCTGGAGGCAGCGAAAGCTGAGCGGCGGCAATATGAGGAGCCAGCACGGCAGTGCGACAGGTACGAGAGGCAGCCCCAAATTTTTTGGGGGGGGGCACACGAGGTGTGGTACTAAGCCAGGTAGCAGACCTGAGCTCACTCCTCGTGCTTATGATAAGCAGCGCATTACTGGTCAGGCACCGTGTTATGCGGTTAAGCGCACGGTGTCGCCAGTGCGTGCCCATAGCCCGGTGCGCTATAGGGCAGCCCCCCGAGAGTGCCATGCGAGTGTGGGCATTGAGCCAGGGCGTATGGTGCCTGCTCAGCGGGTCTGGTCGCCGGTACGCAGTTTTGGTCCAGGTTATCCTGCGCCGGCTCTGCGTGCTGTGTCTCCGGGGCGCTGGGAGGGTGCAGTGCGTCCTCTGCCTGCGCTCCGCTCGTGCCGGGCAAATGTGGGAGTGGAGCCAAAGGGAGAGGTGCGTGTAGTAAGCACTAGATCTCCCGTGCTTACCCACAGCCCGGTTCAACCTGTGCCTGCACTCTGGAGGGTCCGGGCTAGAGTAGTTGTCCAGCCTGGGGAAGTGGTGCCAAGGTTGCGCACCAGAGCTCCAGTGCTCCCCCACAGCCCGGTCTTTCAGGCTCCTCCTAACACCAAGCCTCCTGAAGGTCTCCCCAGCCTGGTGGTTCCTGTGGCAGCCCCACGCCCCAGGCTGTCTCTCTGTCTCCTCCCTGCAGGTGGTCCCGCCTGTCCGGCGCCGCTGCCGGAGTGTCCCGCCGGAGCGTCCCGCCTGTCCGGCGCCGCTGCCGGAGCCTCCCGCCTGTCCGGCGCCGCTGCCGGAGCCTCCCGCCTGTCCGGCGCCGCTGCCGGAGCCTCCCGCCTGTCCGGCGCCGCTGCCGGAGCCTCCCGCCTGTCCGGCGCCGCTGCCGGAGCCTCCCGCCTGTCCGGCGCCGCTGCCGGAGCCTCCCGCCTGTCCGGCGCCGCTGCCGGAGCCTCCCGCCTGTCCCGAGCCCCTGCCCCTCTGTCCCGAGCCCCTGCCCCTCTGTCCAGAGCTTCTGCCCCTCTGTCCCGAGCTGCCCCTCTGTCCAGTGGGGTCATTGAGAGGGGTGGCCATGGTGAGAAAGCCACGGAGGCGGACAATAAGGCGGACTAAGACAATGTTGAAGTGGGGTCCGCGTCCCGCGCCAGAACCGCCACCGCGGACAGACGCCCACCCAGACCCTCCCCTATAGGTCAAGGCTTTGCGGCCGGAGTCCGCACCTTTGGGGAGGGGGTACTGTCACGTTCTGACCTTTATTTCCTGTGTTTTGTATTAGTTAGTATGGTCAGGGCGTGAGTTGGGTGGGCAGTCTATGTTTGTTTTTCTATGATTTGAGTATTTCTATGTTTCGGCCTAGTATGGTTCTCAATCAGAGGCAGGTGTCATTAGTTGTCTCTGATTGAGAATCATACTTAGGTAGCCTGGGTTTCACTGTGTGTTTGTGGGTGATTGTTCCTGTCTCTGTGTTTGCACCAGATAGGACTGTTTTGAGTTTTCACATTTCTTGTTTTTTGTAGTCAGTTGTTCATGTGTACCTTAACGTATTAAAAAGAACCATGGACACTTACCACAACGCATATTGGTCCTCAGATCCGTTTCGCCTCTCGTCTTCAGAGGAAGAGGAGGAAATTCATTACACAGATAGAACAAATGAGAAACTGTTTGTTAACCAAACCTGTATGTCCAAGATTTTATGCACTACAGGTGAATTACAGGTGAAGTCACTCAATCCAGTCCCTGAGGCCTGGTGGGGGAACCATACCAAGGACTCCTGGTGACAGCTAGCTGAAAGAACTACCCGGATTCATATCACACTGCGGGAGGGTAAGACACAATGACACTGTCGAACAATAACAGTGTTCGAGAGGAGAACTGGAATTAACAGAATTCTGGGGGCCATCTCTCGAATGAAGAATACCTTACCTGTCATTTCCTCCCTGTTCTTGTTCATAGAAGTGAAAATGTGTCTGACTCTTGCTAATGATGTGTTTTCTGGAAGAGGGTGGGGCTTTATAGGTGAGCTGTCCATCCTAAGCTGTATGGTTGAGAGACCTTATTCCTAACCATATTCCTACACCATGAACCCGAGAAGGCCAGAGGGTAATATTGACATAGTTAAACAAGGAGGAATTAGTATTAACCAAGCATAAGAGATCACTTGATCTGAATAAACAGGAAGTGAGAGTATGATAGGGAAGGATGTCTCAGTGGAGTTCTATGTAGACCAAGTGGTGTCTCTGACTCCTTGTCAGTTCAGGACTAAGAGTAGCTATTATGGAAGACATCTATGCAAGTCTCTGTGTAGTTCATGGAAACAAGTTATAGCTCACATCATGTGAGAGGGCTACATAAATCTACATACCCAGCATGGAAGGAGATGGAGTGTAGTGAAAGTAAGGGTGTCAGTTGATAACCTAGTGCATTCCAGGTAGAAAAAGTTAGAGCAGCTGATTGCTCGTTAGTCAGCAGAGTACAAGCAGAGTCCCTGACAAAGCAGATACTGACTGTGGAGTTGTCCAGAGCCAAGAGCCAGTGTGGATAGTTCAGAAATTGAATTATTCACCTAAGGGAACAGCCTGTATGGTAAAGCTATTCATGGAAGAAGGAAAGCCAGATAATAAGTTGTATGGATTTGCACTATTTATATCCACATGTTCCTCTGAAATCTGAGCTTCCTCCTTTCACAGAGGCAAAGGGAGACTGTTTGCGGTTTGATTCAGTATAGTACTTCTGGGAAATATGTGGGGGAAAATCAGTATTGCAATAGGACAGATAATGTTACTTCTGATGCGACCAATGAGTGATTTGGCAGGCTGGTTGAGATCTGGGGATTAAGATAAGGAGGCCCAGGGCTCACATCTGTTGGTTGTGTGGGAGAATGACGTGATGGCCGAGTATTACTGGCTAATTGGACAGGGGTATGTGTACTGGTACATTTGAGAATGCCTTTCACACTCATTCAACACCATGACATGATGTTGACTAAACGGGAGAAAAGAAGTACTCCATCTGGGTCTTTTGATGATAGGGTTTGTATTTTAATAACATTGTGGTTCCAAGGGTGGCAGATGAGATCAAAGCTATAAATTAGATCCTGGCAGGATTAGAGTCAAGTATTTTTTGGTGGTCCACTCTCAATGAGAATGTGGATTGGATCAATTATATCTATTAAAAATCCACAGCGCTTCACCAATTATATTAGCGATGTAATGAATGACTTGGCAGAATAGAAAAGTCTTGGATGTTTGCTGGCTGAAGAGGGTGGGAGTGTATGGAGGTAATTTGGACACCAAGGATATAGTTTCGGATGGAACAGTGACCAAGGCCTTGTCTGGTTTACACACCCTGGAAATAAACTCAGGGGTGGATACTTCTCTGACTAATTGGGTTGACAGTGTGTTTGGAAGATGGAAAAATGTTATGATTACTGTGTTATGGGCTACCTTCACCTGTGTGACTGTGTTAGTTTTGTGCGGATGGGGTTGATTGCGTGTATGAAAGTTATCATTTCCAGGACTCTGGAGAAATCGATGACACATCAGATGGTGATATATGGACCAATCCTAAACTCTGACCAGTGGAATACAAAATACATGGCTTGGACGTAATAGAAGAATCCGGATCCTTTCACTCGCGAGGAAACCATATTTGATGTTTAGGAAATTTTGATGTTTTCTTGTTTCAATGTATAGACTGTTTTTTCATGAAGATTAACAGAAAATCCTGATAAGTAGAATTAAGATTCTGCTGTAGGTTAAAACAGTCACGGGCGTTGATAGTGTGTACATACGTGTATTGGTTTGTCATATTCCTAGGATATCATTGAAGTTTCCTTTTAGTGTTCAATGATGGTATGAATTGTTTAGTCATTTTTAGGGTGGATTGTTGGGATTATTATGAATAAATGAATAAACAATATCCCCATTTTAAATAGAATTGTAACTAAGTAAACTTATACTCTGTTTTATTATATCTGATTAACAATATGAGTTCATAAGAAGGGATTGTGTGACACGGACAAGGAGTAATTCAAGTTAATGAACACCATTCCAACTAGGTTGAAACGAATGGGTTGGGGACTGTGTAAACAAATAAGGTCGTTAACCTAGCGTTGAACCTACAGAAACTTAGCTCTGGGGTTTTTAAATAAGGCAGTGGGTGCATTCCTAGGTTTTCTGTTAATTAGAACTGTCAGCTCAGTGGTGATCGATAATGTTGAGGGGTCAAAAGTTACCTGGGAGTGTGTTAGTAAGTTAGAATGAACTTTTCACCTCACTTTGTCCCGGTCGAGAGGAGGGGATTCTGTTAAAGCAATGAAATGACGTCATGATCTGTATATAAACTGTTGCTCGTGATTAAGTGTCAGCGCTCTCCGAGAATCAATTCTGTTACCTATTATTGAAAGACTGGTCTGCGTCTATTTTATGCAAACAAGAATCTTTGAAATTCTCATAAAATAGATTAAGGGTTTTCAATTGATGAAAGCACATTGGCATAATTAAATTACACTAACAGATGTGTTCTTACCCATAAGTGTATCCCTCAGGGAGGGGGTAGGGGATGTGTTCTTACCCATAGGTGTAGCCCTCAGGGAGGGGGTAGGGGATGTGTTCTTACCCATAAGTATAGCCCTCAGGGAGGGGTAGGGGATGTGTTCTTACCCATAGGTGTAGCCCTCAGTGAGGGGTAGGGGATGTGTTCTTACCCATAGGTGTAGCCCTCGGGGAGGGGGTAGGGGATGTGTTCTTACCCATAGGTGTAGCCCTCAGGGAGGGGTAGGGGATGTGTTCTTACCCATAGGTGTAGCCCTCAGTGAGGGGTAGGGGATGTGTTCTTACCCATAGGTGTAGCCCTCAGGGAGGGGTAGGGGATGTGTTCTTACCCATAGGTGTAGCCCTCAGGGAGGGGGTAGGGGATGTGTTCTTACCCATAGGTGTAGCCCTCAGGGAGGGGGTAGGGGATGTGTGTTCTGGGTAGCAGGAGGAAGGTCCTGACCAGGTGGATGATGCCACACGCAGCCAGGAAGAGGAAAGAGGCACGCAGAGAGATCCCAGCCTCAAATAGCAGCTAGAGCAGAAGAGAGGCAGGAGGGATGCCATCACCATCATCATCATCATCATCATCATCATCATCATCACCACCATCATCATCATAATCATTACCTCATTGACAGCTATCAATTTATAATCTCTGTGTGTGTGTTTTACCTTGATGATGAGAAAGAGTGCGGAGGAGGAGTCGAAGGCACCATTGTAGAGGGTGATGATGGTGGAGCGAGCGGAACCAAACAGGTTGCCTATCTACAGGAGTAATAGAGAGGTGAAGCATATTTCATGAGTACATACCACAGACTGACAAAACCCCAAGTCAAACAGAAGCAAAAGCATGGCCCAAGGCAAGGCTTTGCTATATCATGAGTGTGTTCCCAGTCATGGTCCTCTTTAATTACCGAGAGAGCTCCTCTGCCCTGAGGACTGCTGTGGACATGACTGATGTTTATTCGGGAGGGAATGAATATGAGAGAACAGACCTGCATGTTGGTGACCAGAAACATGATGCCTCCCACAGAGATGCAGGACAGCGCCGGGAAGAGGAGAACGGACAGAGCTGAGAGAAGAAAAAAAGAACAGACTTCGTTCTCTTGAAATCTTGCGAACTGCTGACAAAAGGGTAACAAACGTTCCAACTGTTGATAAAAATGTATCAAACGCTTTGGGGTTTGGGTAAGCTGTGCCATAAAGCATGTTTTTGAAAAGTCAATGATTTTACCTGAACTTGAGAAGGCCACAAACAAGGCACCAGAGGTGTACATTGATCTGGAGAAGACACACACATACACACTTGCTGACAATCAGAAACACAATGTCACAATGAGACCAGTCAGGGGGTAATGTTAAAAAAAACTCAGTTTAACTTCTCGTATTTTTGCCCTCTGGTTGTTTCTCCCACTATCCTAGCCCTGTTTTAAGAGCCTTAGCCCACATCAGCTGTGTTTTCCTGGTCCTCGCGACGAGGTCTAGATCACACCTCAACCTCTTTTATTTTTATTATTTCACCTTTATTTAACCAGGTAGGCCAGTTGAGAACAAGTTCTCATTTACAACTATGACCTGGCCAAGAGAAAGCAAAGCAGTGCGACAAAAACAACAACACAGAGTTACACATAAACCTCCCTCTCTAGTCTCTATCCTCTCTCTATTTGCATTCCTTCTCTTTTCAATTCCCCTCCACCTAGAGTGAAAACATGTGGATTTGCTTCTGATTGGCTTAGGAGGCTATGTATGGGGAGTTTGTTGATGCAGATTTGGAGTCTTGGGCTATGGAAGGTTTTTTCAGTAACTGGGTCTGTGCCACATTAACCCTAGTTGGCCCAGCCTAACCCCATCAACCCCAGGCTCAACCACACCCCGAACACTCACAGTCAACAACATAACCCCCAGACCTTAACTATATCTGTAAATGTCTCCCACCCTGTCCAACTTCATTCCTCTTTCTCATTCCCTCTCTGCTTGGCATGTCCACTCCCCCTCTATTCCTTACCTCTGGCAGTGCTCGCCTCTGGCGTTGTCTTGCACCATCTCTTGAATAACTAGGCACTGAGTCCAATCTACTCCAACAGGAAACTAGAAGCCCAGACAACTCAACACACACCTTCCCCAGCACTTTCCATTGGTCTATCCTTGGCTTTCTTCTCTCTCTCTCTCTCTCTCTCTCTCTCTCTCTCTCTCTCTCTCCTCTCTCTCTCTCTCTCTCTCTCTCTCTCTCTCTCTCTCTCTCTCTCTCTCTCTCTCACTCACTCACTCACTCACTCACTCACTCACTCACTCACTCACTCACTCACTCACTCACTCACACAAACAAACACACACAATTCCCCTCTCCCTTGCTTCTCCCAGAGCTTTCTCCACATCTGTTATTGTGAACAGACATGGGAACCCCTCCAAAAGGAAATAACAGGATGTGACAGACAGAAAAATAGTGACTTAGCACCCAGAGGGTACACATCCTCATGCTTTCCACCATCACTTAAATACCACAAACAGAGAGACAGATGGGCAGGGACAGAGTGAAACTGTTGGAGAGAGTGGTAAAGAGAGAGACTGAAAGAGGTTCTCTGTTATGGCTGAGGCAATGGCAGACTGTGTTTAGTTTAGTAGTATAAACTGAGTAGTTTGGGTCCTGGATGCTGATTGGCTGGAATATCAGACAATATACCACAGGTATGACAGAAAATTACTGCTCTAATTACGTTCGTAACCAGTTTATAATAGCAATAAGGCACCTGGGAGGTTTGTATGATCAATATACCACGGCTAATGGTTGTATCCAGGCACTCCCCGTTGCGTCGTGCATAAGAACAACCCTTAGCCGTGATATATTGGTTATAAAACACACCCCCTCGGGCCTTATTGCCAGATGTCTGGCTGCTTCATAGCACTGTGCTTTTTGAAGGTCTCTCAGTCTAACAGCCATAAAATGAGCCGTTAGTGCAGCATCGACCAGAGACAACGAAATCTCAACTCCCATGAGATTAGGCATGTATTAAAACCTCATTAACTCTGAACAGATTCTTAAACGTTTAACAAGACTCTATAATATACTGTCTTCACGTAAGGCCAAACCATTGCGGGTAACTCAAGACTAAGAGCAAATCAATGGTTGTTGTCAACGGGAGATTTGCGGGAAAGGTCAAGATACAGTCACAAGATAAGATAAGACAAGGCTCATATAGTCGTGCTCAGTATCTTGTTTTAGTGACACTACTGCATTAGGTTGTTTACATTATGGATATGGTTGAATATAGGTTATCAACCCTGTGCCGCTTAATGATGCGTTATAACATGTTTACAAAAAAGACTCACATTCCCAGCAGCCTGGCCACCATGGTGCCAAAACGGTCGAACAGGAAGCCATTGGGCAGCAGCAAGAAGTTGTTCATGAAGGAAGCGATGGTGAAGACGAGGGAGAACTGTTCATCCTGAGCACTGCAGTCTGACACACACACACACACACACACACACACACACACACACACACACACACACACACACACACACAGGCAGAGTGCTGTCAGTATGGGCAGGTGTGTGTGTGTGCATGAGTGTGCCCAGGCCTCTGAATGCCCTTTAACATATTTATTTGTATTGTAAGATATACTGTGAATCCAAACAAATTATACATTATGTGAGAATGTGTTTGAAACGGGGTGGTGAGGTGTCTCAGTCACTGACCTAGGAATTGTGTTCCATTGACCCCGGTAGTGTTGACACACAGGTAGCTGAAGTAGCCTTCCGTCTTCAGGACGAACACCAGGGAGGCCCAGCCAAAAACGGCCCCCGCAAAACACAGGCACTCCAGCAGTCCTGTGACCAGGGTCAGCCACCGCCGCACCACCGCCTCACCCTCACAACCCAGCATGGTCTTGTCCCGCACTTTCACTCTTTTTAGGTTCCCTGGTGGAGTCACTTCACCTAAGAGAGAAAACAAGAAAAAGAGAAAATCAGAAAACAAAACCCAACAAAGATTTTTAAAAGCCCATCTCTTCTCTGAAAGTGATTTCAAATCTCAAGACTCTCTTTGAATGCCCTCTTGAATAGCATATACCCTAAAATAAGGCTTTTCTGTGTCGTTTTGATCGACTGGCCATTGCATTTTGCAGCAGTCGCATTGAAGGCAAACATACATATCTAACATTCCAAACATATTGCCAAAGAAACTAGATGTAATAAAAAAGAGACAACTGCCCTGTCGCAACATTCAGTTTTGTGGACAAATGAACCACTTACTCACAGTTCAGAACAAGCTCTCCAGCTACTCTTAGAAAACTACTCCCCTCTCTTCCCTCAACTCTCTTTTATAGTTTATATAGCCTTCCTTCCACCCAGTCTCCCCTCCCCTTCATTTGAACCCTCCTCTCCCCTAAATCCCTCTCTCTCTCACCAAATGAAGTCCTATTTTCAGTGTTTTGTCTGATGGCGAACACATGAATGTGAAGGAAAAGATACAACGAAAGAAAGCCAATACACACCATGGAAGCAAATTAAATGACATATGGGAGAGATACTTCCAATATTGCCCATCTGTAAAAAGGACTGTTCATTTGTCTGTACTCTTTTGCTTGTCTAAACTGTTGCTATTTACATTGCTAGTGAATGACCAGTGTCTTTCAATGCGTATCAAGGGCATTAGCACTTAGCCTTTAACATTCATGTGGTCCCTCTCTCACTCATTCACTCCCTACTAGTAAAGTGAAAAGGGCTGGTAGACTCAATGGGTGATGCAAGTAAACTATGAATAACGACCACAAGGTCTGATAATGTCATAATTCAGTTTTTACACCTCGGATCACAAGACCCTCTTTGCCAGAACACAGCGTAACTTCCTCAAATCCATGACCGCATACATCAAAAGAGACAGAGAGAGAGAAAGAGAGAAATAGAGACCGAGAGAGATATATAAATATAGACACAGCAACAGAGAGAGAGAGAGACAGAGAGTGGATGATTACTTTACAACACACTCAGACACAGCTTCGTACTCTGCTGTGTTGAAGGCCAGGGTGAAGTTCTTCTCTCTTTCAGATGCGTTCAGAAGTCAAAGGCTTCTGGGAAGAAGCGATGGATGAGTGCACAGAACACCAGCCCATCACACCATGAAGATGAGAAGTTCTCTACGGAAATGCCCTGGGAAAGAGGTGGCAGGCAGAGTGAAATTGTGACAGAGAGAGAGAGAATGAAAGAGGGAGAGAGAAATAGAGAGAGAGAGAAAGAGAGAGTTGAGATAAAAACAAACATACAGGCTATCACACATAAAGAAATAGTTATCAAACATACAGTCAGAGAGATCCTACATTCCCATCATATTCAGATCCATGACTGGTCATGTGTGGTAGGATTTATCTTATGCATAATAAACTCAGCAAAAAAAGAAACGTCCTCTCACTGTCTCACTATTTTCAGCAAGCTTAAGATGTGTAAATATTTGTATGAACATAACAAGATTCAACAACTGAGACATAAACTGAACAAGTTCCACAGACATGTGACTAACAGAAATTGAATAATGTGTCCCTGAACAAAGGGGGGTCAAAATCAAAAGTAACAGTCAGTATCTGGTGTGGCCACCAGCTGCATTAAGTACTGCAGTGCATCTCCTCCTCATGGACTGCACCAGATTTGCCAGTTCTTGCTGTGAGCTGTTACCCCACTCTTCCACCAAGGCATCTGCAAGTTCCTGGACATTTCTGGGGGGCAATGGCCCTAGCCCTCACCGGGACAGATCCAGGCTCTTTGCTGGCCATGGCAGAACACTGACATTCCTTCCTGTCATGCAGGAAATCACGCACAGAACGAGCAGTATGGCTGGTGGCATTGTCATGCTGGAGGGTCATGTCAGGATCAGCCTGCAGGAAGAGTACCACATGAGGGAGGGGGATGTCTTCCCTGTAACTTACAGCGTTGAGATTGCCTGCAATGACAACAAGCTCAGTCCGATGATGCTGTGACACACTGCCCCAGACCATGACGGACCCTCCACTTCCAAATCGATCCCGCTCCAAAGTACAGGCCTCGTACTCATACAGGTTCCTTCGACGATAAACTCGAATCCGACCATTACCCCTGGTGAGACAAAACCGCGACTCGTTACTAAAGAGCACTTTTTGCCAGTCCTGTCTGGTCCAGGACGGTGGGTTTGTGCCCATAGGCGACGTTGCTGCCGGTGATGTCTGGTGAGGACCTGCCTTACAACAGGCCTACAAGCCCTCAGTCCAGCCTCTCTCAGCCTATTGCGGACAGTCTGAGCACTGATGGAGGGATTGTGCGTTCCTGGTGTAACTCGGGCAGTTGTTGTTGCCATCCTGTACCTGTCCTGCAGGTGTGATGTTCGGATGAACCGATCCTGTGCAGGTGTTGTTACACGTGGTCTGCCACTGTGAGGATGGTCAGCTGTCCGTCCTGTCTCCCTGTAGCGCTGTCTTAGGCGTCTCACAGTACGGACATTGCAATTTATTGCCCTGGCCACGTCTGCAGTCCTCATGCCTCCTTGCAGCATGCCTAAGGCACTTTCACACAGCTGGGCAGGGCATCTTTCTTTTGGTGTTTTTCAGAGTCAGTAGAAAGGTCTCTTTAGTGTCCAAAGTTTTCATAACTGTGATAACTTCTTCGAGATAGGGGGCGCTCTTTTAATTTTTGGATATAAAACTTTCCCGTTTTAAACAAGATATTTTGTCACGAAAAGATGCTCGACTATGCATGTAATTGACAGCTTTGGAAATAATAAACTCTGACATTTCCAAAACTGCAAAGATATTATCTGTGAGTGCCCCAGAACTAATGCTACAGGCGAAACCAAGATGAAGTTTCATACAGGAAATGCCCCAGATTCTGAAGGCGCTGTGTTCCAATGTCTCCTTATATGGCTGTGAATGCGCCAGGAAAGAGCCTGCCCTTTCTGTCGTTTCCCCAAGGTGTCTGCAGCATTGTGATGTATTTGTAGGCATATCATTGGAAGATTGACCATAAGAGACTACATTTACCAGGTGTCCGCCCGGTGTCCTGTGTCGAAATTATTGAGTAATCTCTAGGTCCATGCGCGTTCCATTTCTTCAGAAGAGAAAGTCAACTGCCACGAAGGATTTATCATCGATAGATATGTGAAAAACACCTTGAGGATTGATTCTAAACATCGTTTGCCATGTTTCTGTCGATATTATGGAGGTAATTTGGAAAAAAGTTTGCGTTTTAATGACTTAATTTTAGTTTTTTTTCTTACCCAAACGTGATGAAGAAAACGGAGCGATTTGTCAACACAAATAATCTTTTTGTAAAAACTGAACATTTGCTATCTAACTGAGAGTCTCCTCATTGAAAACATCTGAAGTTCTTCAAAGGTAAATTATTTTATTTGAATGCTTTTCTGGTTTTTGTGAAAATGTTGCATGCTGAATGCCAGGCATAATCCTATGCTAGGCTATCAATACTGTTACACAAATGCTTGTTTAGCTATGGTTCAAAAGCA
Organism: Oncorhynchus nerka; assembly: GCF_034236695.1. Classification (NCBI taxonomy): domain Eukaryota; kingdom Metazoa; phylum Chordata; class Actinopteri; order Salmoniformes; family Salmonidae; genus Oncorhynchus; species Oncorhynchus nerka. Next base: position 57,266,465 of record NC_088401.1, read on the forward strand.
TATTTTGAAAATCTGAGATGACAGTGTTGTTAACAAAAGGCTAAGCTTTAGAGCAAATAGATTTATTTCATTTAATTTGCGATTTTCATGAATAGTTAACGTTGCGTTATGCTAATGAGCTTGCGGATAGATTTACACAATCCTGGATACAGGTTTTTTTTGTAGCTAAACGTGACGCAGAAAACGGAGCGATTTGTCCTAAACAAATAATCTTTCAGGAAAAACTGAACATTTGCTATCTAACTGAGAGTCTCCTCATTGAAAACATCCGAAGTTCTTCAAAGGGAAATTATTTTATTCGAATGCTTTTCTGGTTTTTGTGAAAATGTTGCCTGCTGAATGCTAACGCTAAATGCTATGCTAAATGCTACGCTAGCTATCAATACTGTTACAAAATGCTTGTTTTGCTATGGTTGAGAAGCATATTTTGAAAATCTGAGATGACAGTGTTGTTAACGAAAGGCTAAGCTTGAGAGCTAGCATATTGATTTCATTTCATTTGCGATTTTCATGAATAGTTAACGTTGCGTTATGGTAATGGCTTGAGGCTGTAGTCACGATCCCGGATCCGGGATGGCTCGACGCAAGAAGTTAATTGCCTACCATCTGTAATCTGTTAGTGTCTTTATGACTGTTCCACACATGCATGTTTATTAATTGTTTATGGTTCATTGAACCAGCATGGGAAACAGTGTTTAAACCCTTTACCTTGAAGATCTGGGAAGTTATTTGGATTTTTACTAATTATCTTTGAAAGACAGAGTTCATATGCCAGATAGACTTATGTATTGGAACTCTTCCTCTCCTGCACTTTAGTCTGGGGTAACTAGCGGTCAATGTGCCAGATGTAAATAGACTCTGAATTCAAGTTACTGGCCCCAAACTGCACTGATCAGCAGATTTCCGGGTACTATTTGTCACAACCATCTTTATAATAACCAGCAACCACGAGACTCTCTTTCTCCATGACCATCACACTTCTCCTGCCACTGCCAGGAAGCCCTGCCACTTCCTCTTTCAGGGGGCCAGGGAGAGAGAGGGCATCAAGGTATCAACCACATGTCTAAAGGGATCATCTTAGAGCAAGGGAATACCATAGAAATATAATGGATGCATGCAATGTTCATCAAATCAACATTGTAGATGGAGGAAGGTTCAAGGGCTATTGGGAAGAGAATATAACCCTTTATGTCCTTATCTATTTCTATGGATACCATCCCTCTACATCCTAGCACGTATCTACAGTTGAAATTGGAAGTTTACATACACTTAGGTTGGAGTTATTAAAACTCGTTTTTCAACCACTCCACAATTTTTTTGTTAACGAACTATAGTTTTGGCAAGTCGGTTAGGACATCTACTTTGTGCATGACACAAGTAATTCTTCCAACAATTGTTTACAGACAAAAAGTATTACAATTCCAGTGGGTCAGAAGTTTACATACACTAAATTGATTGTGCCTTTAAACAGGTTGGAAAATTCCAGAAAATGATGTCATGGCTTTAGAAGCTTCTGATAGGCTAATTGACATCGCTTGAGTCAATTGGAGGTGTACCTGTGGATGTATTTCAAGGCCTACCTTCAAACTCAGTGCCTCTTTGCTTGACATCATGGGAAAATCAAAAGAAATCAGCCAAGACCTCAGAAAAACAATTGTAGACCTCTACAAGTCTGATTCATCCTTGGGAGCATTTGACAAACAGTGGAAGGTACCACGTTCATCTGTACAAACAATAGTACGCAAGTATAAACACCATGGGACCACGCAGCCGTCATACCGCTCTCTCCGAGAGATGAACGTACTTTGGTGCGAAAAGTGCAAATCAATCCCAGAACAACAGCAAAGGACCTTGTGAAGATGCTGGAGGAAACAGGTACAAAAATATCTATATCCACAGTAAAACGAGTCCTATATCGACATAACCTGAAAGGTCGCTCATCAAGTAAGAAGCGACTGCTCCAAAACCGCCATAAAAAAGCCGGACTATGGTTTGCAACTGCACATGGGGACAAAGATCGTACTTTTTGGAGAAATGTCCTCTGTTTGGACATAATGACCATCGTTATGTTTGGAGGAAAAAGGGGGAGGCTTGCAAGCCGAAGAACACTATCCCAACCGTGAAGCACGGGGGTGGCAGCATCATGTTGTGGTGGTGCTTTGCTGCAGGAGGGACTGGTGCACTTCCAAATGGTCTTCCAAATGGACAATGACCCCATGCATACTTCCAAAGTTGTGGCAAAATGGCTTAAGAACAACAAAGTCAAGGTATTGGAGTGGCAATCACAAAGCCTGACCTCAATCCTATAGAAAATTTGTGGTCAGAACTGAAAAAGCGTGTGCGAGCAAGGAGGCCTACAAACCTGACTCAGTTACACCAGCTCTGTCAGGAGGAATGGGCGAAAATGCATCCAACTTATTGTGGGAAGCTTGTGGAAGGCTACCTGAAACGTTTGACCCAAGTTAAACAATTTAAAGGCAATGCTACCAAATACTAATTGAGTGTATGTAAACTTCTGACCCACTGGGAATATGATCAAAGAAATCAAAGCTGAAATAAATCATTATCTCAACTATTATTCTGACATTTTACCTTCTTAAAATAAAGTTGTGATCCTAACTGACCTAAGACAGGGCATTTTTACTTGGATTAACTGTCAGGAATTGTGAAAAACTGAGTTTAAATGTATTTGGCTAAGGTGTATGTAAACTTCCGACTTCAACTGTATTATAACACCATGATTGTCACCACAACACACCAGTCCAACTCACAACCCTGCAAACAACAGCTGTCACTCAAACAGCCATTATAATAGAATTAACAACAGTAGTGACAGCAGTTTTAGAACTGATTACTGTCAACAAGCTAACAACCAAAACAATATCGATGTAACCGAGTAATAATACACAGCTTATTTTATACAGACGAGACTGAGCAAAAGCTATCATTGGAGTGACTGCCATGAAACAGAGAATAGGAGCAGATTCTGAATCTTTGGCTGCAGCTAGTTCAGACAGAATAGAATAAGAGTCATCATGACATGAAGCATGAAGCATGAACAGAGATCATTAGCTATTTTACACTGAGTGTCCAAAACATTAAGAACACCTTCCTAATATTGAGTTGCTCTTAGAACAGCCTCAATTCATCCGGGCATGGACCAGGTGTCCAAAGCGTTCCACAAGGATGCTGGCCCAGGTTGACTCCAATGCCTCCCACAGTTGTGTCAAGTTGGCTGGATGTGCTTCAGGTGATGGACCATTCTTTATACACACGGGAAAAAATTCAGCAGCATTGCAGTTCTTAACACAAACCTGGCATCTACTACCATACTCTGTTCAATGGCACTTAAATATTTTGTCCTTCTTTCCTATTCACCCTCTGAATGGCACACATACCAAATTCATGTCTCAACTGTCTCAAGGCTTAAAAAATATTATTTAATTTGTCTCCTAGCTGAGTGCCTCCTGTGATGGAGGGGCAGTCAGCAGAAAATACAGAGCATAGGCGTTGGTAATCTTCTCTAGTTGCACCGTGATTGGCTCAGTGTTCTGTCACTCATGGGGACATACATCACCACAGAATCTACAGAGAGAGCTAGGCAGCTGCCATAGACCCATCCAAGAAGGCTCAAGATCATTGGCCACAGATAAAATTATGTCAAATCACGTTATATCTACTGTAGTTTGATTGGACTGATCATGTCAACATCGTACTTTCAAAATATTAGCTAGCAAGCTAGACAAGCAGTCATCGTCATAATTCACGTCGACAATCTACTGGCAAATCCTTTTCAATCCTTGTCATATGAAGAGAAATTATAGATCAAATGTATTGGTGCTCATCGGCCATTGGACTTAAACATTACACAAGAAGTTGGAAATCGCAAATTCATCAATTAGTGGTTTGGAAGGAATCAGTGGCTAACTGCAAAAGTTGCAAAGCAATCACTATTTTGCTTCCCCTGCCTTCTATTCAGTGGAGAGGGTGTGTGGCCCAAGTCTCAGTTTAAAGGTCTCTTTTCCAAGCTTAAAAGGATAAACATACACACGCAACACCATGGGCAAGGAAAAGGTTGACTACATTGGCCATGCTGTCAATCCAGCATGACTTCATACTTTTTCAAAACAACTAGAAACTCAAGACTGGGAAATTTCAGACTTCAGTGAGTTCAAGACAACTGGGAACTTGGAAAAAAATGAGCTCCGACTGGGAAAATACGTTTTGAATGGTCATCCAACACGGAATTCCAAGTCAGGAACTCGGGCCTCTCTCTAGAGCTCCGACCTGATGATCACTGACGTCATGATTTAACCTTGTTTTTTTCCTGAGTTCCCAGTTGTCTTGAAAGCACCATAAATCCAGAGAATGCCAGACTTTGATGACAAAATTTGCCCACAAGAAAGACCACCTTCCTGTTCAAGTGATCACAGCACAACAAGGTGAATTCAAAAATGTCTTGTATGCTGCTGCATAAGTTAAGTAATATACCAGGGAGATATGTATACTGTAGCTAAGAAAGTAATACTAAGTGTATGTTGTGTAGTAAGCTGTTATTAGCCCATGTGCCTCACCCTAGTAATTTGGTCCCTTTCCCCCTCATAACTTAGCCTACTGTTTTGACTTGGTGGTGCACATGTAGCCTATAGCCTTTTTTAGATAAATCCAATCACCAAATATTGTAAGAACTTTAATTGTCTGCTTATATTCCCCCTTTATTTATCCTACAGTTCTGACTTGGTGTACAGGGAGAATACTGTAAGAACGGACCATGTTCTGAATTCATTTCAAAATTGCTGAACAAATAGTTATATTGACTACATCCGTCTTAGCTCGCTCATTAATGTCATAATCGAAGTTACAGATTGCCTCTTATCCACTCATCGTTCCCTTATGCCATAGTTTGTAGATCTCAATTGTCAGTAGAAACTACATTTGTTTAAGCAAGTCAGCCATATCAGCTACAGTGCATTCAGAAAGTATTCAGACCCCTTGACCTTTTCCACACTTTGTTACGTTACAGCCTTATTCTAAAATTGATTAAATAAAACAATCTACACACAATACCACATAATGACAATGTGAAAACACTTTTTTAGAAATTCTTGCCAATGTATTCAAAAGAAAAAACAGAAATACCTTATTTACATAATATTCAGACCCTTTGCTATAAGACTTGAGCTCAGGTGCATCCTGTTTCCATTGATTATCCTTGAGATGTTTCTACAACTTGATTGGAGTCCACCTGTGTTAAATTAAATTGATTGGACATGATTTGGAAAGGCACACACCTGTTGTATGTGCATCATTCTTAAATGGAAGAAGTTTGGAACCACCAAGACACTTCCTAGAGCTGCCTGTCCTGGCCAAACTGAGCAATCAGGGGAGAAGGGCTCTGACAGAGCTCCAGAGTTCCTCTGTGGAGATGGGAGAACCTTCCAGAAGGACAACCATCTCTGCAGCACTCCACCAATCAGGCCTTTATGGTAGAGTGGCCAGACGGAAGACACTCCTCAGTAAAAGGCACATGACAGCCCGCTTTGAGTTTGCCAAAAGGCACCTGAAGGACTCAGACTCTGGTCTGACGAAACCAAGACTGAACTCTTTGGCCTGAATGCCATGCGTCACGTCTGGAGAAAGCCTGGCACCATCCCTACGGTGAAGCATGGTGGTGGCAGCATCATGCTGCTTGGATGTTTTTGAAGCGATATGGTCTGGGAGACTAGTCAGGATTGAGGGAAAGAGCAAAGTACAGAGAGATCCTTGATGAAAACCTGTTCCAGAGTGCTCAGTACCTCAGACTGGGGTGAAGGTTCACCTTCCAACAGGACTATGACCCTAAGCACACAGCCAAGACAACGCAGAATTGGCTTCGGGATAAGTCTCTGAATGTCCTTGAGTGGCCCAGCCAGAGCCCAAACTTGATCAAACATCTCTGGAGAGACCTGAAAATGGCTTTGCAGTGAAGCTCCCCATCCAACCTGACAGAGCTTGAGAGGATCTGGAGAGAAGAATGAGAGAAACTCCATATATACAGGTGCACCAGTCTTTTAGCTTCATATACAAGAAGACTCAAGGCTTTAAACGCTGCCAATGGTGCTTCAACAAAGTAGTGAGTATAGGGTCTGAATACCGTCGTAAATATCATATTTCAGTCTTATTTTTTAAATATAAATTTGCAAACATTTAAAAAAAATCTGTGTTTGCTTTGTCATTATGGGGCAATGTGTGCAGATTGACGAGGGGGAAAATGATTTAATGCATTTTAGAATAAGGCTATGACGTAACAAAATATGGAAAACGTTACGGGCTTTGAACACTTCCCGAATGCACTGTATGTTTTTTAAAAAGGCAGTTAACGAGGCTGAATGAACTGTTTCGCTGCCAGACAAGGCTCAGCTGATTGCCAAGTGTAACGGTGGTAAGGATTGACTCCATAGTGCTGAAAAGAAATCTCTGCTGTTGGGACAGCTTTATGTAGACCCTAATAGTTTGTGGGCACCGTTTGTCACTGTTATAGTGCAATTAATGTGTTATTTAATGTTGTGTTGTGTAGTGGCTTTGCTGGTATGCATACCACATCATCCAAATCCAGACAGCTGATGTTCTGATAGAGCTGCAAAATCTGTATCCTATAAATCAGCTGGGCTAGATAATCTGGACCCTCTCTTCCTAAAATTATCTGCCGCCATTGTTGAAACCCCTATCACTAGTCTGTTCAACCTTTCTTTTGTATCGTCTGAGATTCCTAAAGATTGGAAAGCAGCCACGGTCATTCCCCTCTTCAAAGGGGGAAACACGCTAGACCAAAACTGTTACAGACCTATATCCATCCTGCCCTGCCTTTCTAAAGTCTTTGAAAGCCAAGTGAACAAACAGATCACTGACCATTTCAAATCCCACCGTACCTTCTCCCCTATGCAATCCGGTTTCAGAGCTGGTCACGGGTGCACCTCAGCCACGCTCAAAGTCCTAAACGGTATCATAACCGCCATCGATAAAAGACAGTACTGTGCAGCCGTCTTCATCGACTTGGCCACGGCTTTCAACTCTGTCAATCACTGCCATAAAACACTCCTTCTGTAGCCACCAACTGCTCTTAAATGCTAGTAAAATGAAATGCATGCTCTTCAACCGATCGCTGCCTGTACCCGCCCGCCCGACTAGCATCACTACTCTGGACGGTTCTGACTTAGAATATGTGGACAACTAGAAATACCTAGGTGTCTGGCTAGACTGTAAACTCTCCTTCCAGACTCACATTAAGCATCTCCAATCTAAAATTAAATATTAGAATCGGCTTCCTATTTCGTAAGAACGCCTCCTTCACTCATGGTGCCAAACATACCCTCGTAAAACTGACTATCCTACCAATCCTTGACTTTGGCGATGTCATTTACAAAATAGCCTCCAACACTCTACTCAGCAAATTGGATGCCGTCTATCGCCATTTTGTCACCAAAGCCCCATACACTACCCACCACTGCAACCTGTATGCTCTTGTTGGCTGGTCCTCGCTACATATTCGCCAGGTTTCCTCCAGACGTGATGCTTCAGGCCAAAGAGTTCAATCTTGGTTTCGTCAGACCAGAGTCTGAGTCCTTCAGGTCATCTATAAGTCTCTGCTAGGTAAAGCTCCGTCCGCCTTATCTCAGCTCATTGGTCACCATAGCAACACCCACCCGTAGCACAAGCCAACACCTCCTTTGGCTGGCTTTCTTTCCAGTCCTCTGCTGCCAATGACTGGAACGAATTGCAAAAATCACTGGAGTTGGAGACTTATATCTCCCTCACTAACTTTAAGCATCAGCTGTCAGAGCAGCTTACCAATCGCTGCAGCTGTACACAGCCCATCTGTAAATAGCCCATCCATCCAACTACCTACCTCATCCCCATATTTGTTTTTTCTCTTTCTGCTCTTTTGCATACCAGTATTTCTGCACATCCTCATCTGCACAGTGTTAATTTGCTAAATTGTAATTACTTCACGACTATGGCCTATTTATTGCCTTACCTCCTTACTTCATTTGCACACACTGTATACAGATTTTTCTATTGTGTTATTGACTGCACGTTTATTTATCCCATGTGTAACTCTGTTGTTGTTTTTGCCGCACTGCTTTGCATTATCTTTACCAGATCGAAGTTGTAAATGAGAACTTGTTCTCAACTGGCCTACCTGGTTAAATAAAGGTGAAATAAAAAAAGACATGTTTTTTGTGTTTGCCCCACCATGATTTACATTCTAACATTGCCACTGAATAAGACTAGATAATAATACTGACTAGAGAGTGGAAGCATACCTCAATAAAACTTTTAGAGCTTTTTATGTCTCCATTTTGGATTGGTCAGGGTTTGATTTGGGTGGGCATTCTATGTTCTTATACATATACATGATTTTGTATTTCTTTGTTTTGGCCGGGTATGGTTCTCAATCAGGGACAGCTGTCTATCGTTGTCTCTGATTGGGAACCATAATTAGGTAGCGTTATTTTCTGTTTAGTGTTTTGCACCTTACAGGACTGTTTCGGTTTCGGTTATTCTCTTTGTTATTTTCGTTTAGTGTTCAGTGTAAATAAAAAGCAATGAATAGTTACCACGCTGCGCTTTGGTGCGATTCCTCTTCAGACGCCGAAAACCGTTACAACTTTAATAACTTTAATTATGAAGTTCATATGAATGCAACAGGATTTACGTGTTGCTTGCTCATCCCCCTTTGCTTTGGCAAGTTTCTTTTTTAAGCCCATGACGTAACGTTAGCTAGCTAGTTAGATAACTATGGATATTTAGCTTGCTAGCTTATGGACTTTTAGCGGGTTAATGTCTTTTCGCTATCTAGCTAACGCTAGCTAAGTTAAAGCTGCTATATGTAACTTTTTGGGTGACCTGAACAAATTCACATAAAAATGTGTGTTATGGATCTGTCATTCTCATTTAAAGCAAGTCTAAGAGCGGTAGATCATTTCTATGTGTACAAATCAGGTCCAGAGTCTGTGATGATCCCACAACGGTGACAGAGATAATACACTGTCAAATTAAGTAACTGCTTCCACAGGCTTTTTTTGTTTACTCAACTTTTTGGACAGTGTTACCTGAATTTAACAATTTTAGTTTGGCCAACTTACCTCCAACATGGGAAAATGGAGGAAAAATTCATTCAATTTGAAATGATTTGTTTGCTCAATTTGTCTCATATGTTCAATTTATTGCCAAAAAAGGCTGTGTAACTAGTTACACGCATATACACACACACACACACACACACACACACACACACACACACACACACACACACACACACACACACACACACACACACACACACACAGTGCTTTTAACCTACAATGTTTTCAAAGTACATATTTGATACACGTTGACATACATGATTACATTGTGCATGTTCATTTATACAGTAATTAGTATTCAACATGTCCTCACCTGGGATTTAAACTCACAACCTCTTGGTTCACAGCATTCCAATCTTGATGAGATCTGTATTTAAAACATTTACACAGTGGTGAAAAGTAAAAAAGTAGAAATATTTAAAGGTATTACTTAAGTAAATCACTTTTGGGGGTATCTGTAGCCTACTTTAATTTATATATTTTTGTCAATTTGTACTTTTATTCCACTACATTTCTAAAGAAAATATGTACTTTGTACTCCCATACATTTTCCCTGACACCCAAAAGTACTAGTTACATTTCGAAGGCTCAGGCAGGACAGCAATATGGTACAATTCACAGACCTGTCAATATAATACGTTGTCATCCTTACTGCCTCTGATCTGGCGGACTTACTAAACACAAATGCTGCATTTATAAATAATGCCTGAGTGTTGGAGTGTGCCCCTGGCTGTCCGTAAATTAAAAAACAAGAAAATTGTGCCATCTGGCACACTTACTTTTACTTCCTACTTTTACTAGAGTATGACAATTGAGAACCTTTTCCTCCACTGTACTTAAGTAAATTTAAAACCAGATACTTTTAGACTTTTACTCAAGTAGTATTTTACTGGGTGACTTTTACTTGAGTCATTTTCTATTAAGGTATCTTTGCTTTTACTCTACTTTTTCCAACACTGCGTTTACATTTGACACTTTAGTCATTTAGCAGGTACTCTTATCCAGAGCAACTTACAGTTAGTACCTAGTGGTTAGAGCATTGAGCCAGTTACCGAAAGGTTGCTGGATCGAATCCCTGAGCTGACAAGGTAAAAATCTGTCTTTCTGCCCCTGAACAAGGCAGTTAACCCATTGTTCCCTGGTAGGTTGTCATTGTAAATAAGAATTTGTTCTTAACTGACTTGCCTAGTTAAATGAAAGTTAAAACCTGTTGGGGCTAGCCCTGAATACTGCCCCTTCTGGAGGAATTCGGCACCCATATAAACCATGATACATTTTTGTCAAAAGTTGCTAATATATGCATATAAAAATTATTATCGAATAGGAAACACTCTAAAGCTTATAAAACCGTTTAAATTTTGTCTCTATGTAAAGCAGAAGTCTCAGGGCATGCATTCTCCCAAAGTCTCTCTTGTAATGGAAAAAGTTGCCACCACTTTGACGTCATCGTATACACACTTCCCAAGCAGTTATAACCATGGAAACAGTTTCTACGTCTTCAGCGTGAAGCCTGCTTTCGATGAGGCGTGTAACTGTGAGAATCGCGCGCTCACGAGACGTTCAGCGTGCCCAAACGTCCCGGTGACGCAAAAAAAAAGTTTCACCAATGGGAGCTGGGAAATTTCTCTCTCTTTCCCTCAGGATGGACTGAACAACGTGTGTTTCTCTGAACGCCCTCACGATTGCTGTAGACCTTTATAACATGTTAAGGCTTAATTATAAACATAGTTTGACAAGTTTACTCGAAATATAATATATACTTTCGACGTTTTGGTGCGCATCCACTTGAAATTTGCATACATTTCGACCGAAAAGTGTCTAGTTTGAGAACGGAAAGACACAGACTTGAAAACTGAACGCTAACTTGGTGAGTATTAACCCTTCCAGGTCTTCTGAAGGAAGAACAGCCATGGTAAGGGAATATTTATGTCTTCATTTTGGGTTTCTGTCGACTCCAAGATAGAGGAGTCAGTATGCTAAATGGGAGCGCCGACTCTCTATTATAGCCTAGTGAACGCCAAATGTAACGTTAAAAATAATTGTAACATAGCGATTGCATTTAGAAGAAGTTTATCTTGCCATACATATGTAAAACATGCATATTTAGTCAAAGTTTATGATGTGTATTCCTTGTTAGCTGACGTTATCTGCCGGAGCTATTTTATTTCTCCTGACATTGCAGTAGCATTTTTTGAACGATGCATAATTGTAAACAGAGATTTATGGATATATATTGCATATTATTGAAAAAAAAATGAATGTACTGTGTAACATGTTATATTACTGTCATCTGATGAAGATTTCAAAAGGTTAGTGAAATGATTTTTCTTTTAATCCTGCGTTTGTTGATTGCATATTTTTTCCTACTTGGCTAAGCTAATGAGGTATGTATGCAGTGGTGGTTGGACATAAATATGTGCTATGTTTTCGCCGTAAAACATTTTAGAAATCTGACTTGCTGGGTAGATAAATAACTTCTTTATCTTTCATTTGAGCCATTTTTCAAGCGATTCTGTGGAGGTTAAATATTTTTAGGATTATTTCTTGCGTTCCCTGCGCCACATTACAGCTCAGGGGGGATGGGGGGTGATCCCAAAGGGGATCATGTGTCCCCATCACGTTAAATAAATAAAAACATCTTATGATAGCTAGGTGAGACAACCACATATTAAATATACAGGAAACGAACATTCCATTTAGGCCAAACAATGAATATATATAATTTTGCCCCTAAAACTATTTTACTTCACTAAAATGTACCTACAATCTATAAATTAAAACATCTGAGAAAAGTAATATTTTACACACACATGAAGGTACCAATATATATATTTTTTTCACCTTTATTTAACCAGGTAGGCATGATGAGAACAAGTTCTCATTTACAACTGTGACCTATGAGCAATCATTTCTGATGAAAAACAAAAAATCATCAGGAAGTGGATCTTCCAGCAAGACAATAACCCCAATCGCTAATCAAAATCCACAAAGAAATGGTTACCCATAAAATCAACATTTTGCAATGGCCATCTTAGTCTCCGGGCTGGAACCCCATTGAAAACCTGTGGATGGAATTGAAAAGGCCAGTCCATGAGCGCAGATGAAGGATATCAAAGATCTGGAAAGATTCTGCATGGGGGAATGGTCTAAGATCCCTCCCAACGTGTTCTCCAATCTCATAATTTGTTGGGGTGTGTTGTTACCCTCCCAAGAATAGAGTGCTGAAGTAATACTTTTGACCCTTATCTTTTTTAGATTTTTCTCTGAGAAATTGTATTAGTATGTAATAATATAACTTTCTATTTGATTATGGACCCCACTGTATATTGGTACGAATCTGGTTGGACATTAGCATTCTGCTGAGAGAGAGAGAGAGAGCGAGAGAGAGAGAGAGCGAGAGAGAGAGAGAGAGAGAGAGAGCGAGAGAGAGAGAGAGAGAGAGAGAGAGAGAGAGAGAGAGAGAGAGAGAGAGAGAGAGAGAGAGAGAGGATGATTACTTTACAACACACTCAGACACAGCTTGGTATTCTGTTGTGTTGAAGGCCAGGGTGAATATTCACATCTTACTGATTCACTGGTCGCTGCAGTTTATTAACACTGTATTGAGAGCCAGAAAAACAGAAAGAGAGAGAGAGAGGTGTTAAGACAAACAGGACAGACAGAAGTGGACACTGACTTAATAGAGAGAGAGAGAAAGCAGGACACAGTGACCACAGCGAACCCAGAGGGCTATAGGTACCACACAAGGTAAGGGCTGCACCTCTCCTACCACTCAACTCACACGCTTTTATCAACATCAAAGATTCACTGCATGTGTACGTGGAAGTGTTGGTCTCTGTATGTCTTGGTCTCCATGTATGTGTGTTGAACTGTGAACTGTATTGATTGTTACTATTTCTGTTAACTCTTATATCTGAATGACTGCATTTACTTTGAGATTAAATAGGCCATTAGGGTCCTTGGGATCAGGGTAAGAATTCAATTTAATTTGAGTCCCAACTATGCAAATCTGTTTGCTAGGGCTTGACTTGAGAATATAATATAATATGAGTGTGTATGTGTGTGTGAGTATGTTTGTGTGTGTCTGTCTGTCTATGTATATGTTTATTTGCACACACGTATACATGTGTGTACTTATGCATGTTTGTGTGTGTATGTGTCTGTGTACCCATGGTTTCCAGAGCAGATGCAGCTGTCCGGGCTGTTGGACTGTGCCGATGTCACTAGCTCTATTTCTGGAACCTGTGTTGTTCTGCAGGTCAGATAAAGTGACTTGGAATCCTAGTGAAGGCAGGAGGGGGGCAGGGGGCACTCACTAACCACACACATGAGAGCACTGACAGAGAGATATAGACAGACAGAGACAGAGCGGTAAAGAGAGAGAGAGAGAAAGAGAGCAAAAGAGAGGGAGAGAGAGAGAGAGAGCGAGAGAGATTTCTGCCTAGAACTTTGAGGCTACACTGATTGATGGAATGGACGTTGAATAAACATAGATATTGAATGATCAGGAGCAATTCAATAACCTTGGAAAGGAAGAGTCTGATTTGACTTGATGTTTCAGAAGAAGTTGGGCAAACAGACAAAGGAAGTCCATCAAACCATGGACGATGTATCACTCCACCAGGAGGATTCTGGGAACGATGCAACAGCCAACCAGATAGAGGACAACAACAACAATCAGGTGTGTGTGTTGATGAAGGAAACACCCAAAAACAGATACAGACAACCCCAAGACAATATGCATACAGAGACAAACCTCAACCACCTACAGACAAACAAATACACACTTTTTTCAAGAAACAAAAACACATACAACATCAGCCATGTAACTTTACCATGAGGTGGCAGAGTTGTATTTGCGATGTGGTCCAATGTAGTATTTGGAGCGAAGATAGTGGGAGGGGTTGGTGGTGGTCATGGCTGGGCAACACCTGTTCCTGTGCCAAATTCTGGCACAGGAATGTTGCTGCCTTTCTCTCTCAACACACACACACACACACACACACACACACACACACACACACACGTCCATCCTATTTTCACTGATGAGTCACTACCCTGAAACATGACCAGGAGTGACACCTGGGACAGTCCCTCAAGTGCACTGACCTAACATAAATCCAACATACTGTATTATCTGCAACGTTATATATCTTAAAAGTAGGTTGAATATTTGCATGACATAAAAACAACATAAACATGTAATATGTTTCAGTTGTGACTTATTAAAGTCATGGAACATTATGATAGTCATGTGTAATATTACAGCCATAAACAACTCTGTACAACTCTGTACATGTGTTCTGAGTGTAACAGTATAGACTTTACGTCCGTCCCCTCGCCCCGACCTGGGCGCAAACCAGGAACGCTCTGCACACAGGCAACAGTCACCCTCGAAGCATCGTTACCCATCACTCCAAAAGCAGCGGCCCTTGCAGAGCAAGGGGAACCACTACTTCAAGGTCTCAGAGCGAGTGACGTCACCGATTGAAACGCCACTAGCGCGCACCACCGCTAAATAACTAGCCATTTCGCATCGGCTACATGAGCACCAAAGTAACTATGGGGATTCCCTAGAGTGAAGCAGACAAATTTCCTAGTTTAGTACTTAACTATGTATAATGTCACTTTACATAGTCTCTCCCCTCAACAACTGATATAAAATCAGGTCTCTGACAACAGTTATGTCCTATAACCCTAACCAAAACTACCTCAAGTGCTCAGAATTGCCAATTGTAATCTTATCTGGTTTGTCTCTCAGACAGAGAGAGAGGCTCCAGTCCAGGAGTGTGACCCCCCGAAGAGAGAGCACCTGGCGGAGGACACAGTGGAAGGTCATAGGGTCAAGTCAGGGGCTAATAGGGCGAAAACTCCAGAACAGGCAACAGGGGCTAGCATTGAAAACATAGAGGAGTCTCAGCCTGTAACCGACGCCAATGAGGTTAATGGTGAAGAGACTTGTAAGGGTGAGGAAGGGCCGTGTCATGGTGCAGACACCGGAGAAACAGAAGACCCCAAATTGGTGAAAGGAGAGGGGGAAAGTGAGATGGAGGAGCACAAGAATGGAAAGGGGCAAGAGGTGGTCAAGAATGGAGAGATTGAGAAAAAGAAAGAGGAGCTGAAAGAGGACAAAGAGAAGGGGGGAGAAAAGAAAGAGGGGAAGGGGGGAAAATAGAAAAGAGAAAAGGAGATGAAGAGAAGAGGAAAGACAGAAAAATAAAGGCAGGGAAGGGAGAGGCAAGGAAGGGAGAGGCAGGGAAGGGAGAGGCAGGGAAGGGAGAGGCAGGGAAGGGAGAGGCAGGGATGGGAGAGGCAGGGAAGGGAGTGGCAGGGAAGGGAGAGGCAGGGAAGGGAGAGGCAGGGAAGGGAGAGGCAGGGATGGGAGAGGCAGGGAAGGGAGTGGCAGGGAAGGGAGTGGCAGGGAAGGGAGAGGCAGGGAAGGGAGAGGCAGGGAAGGGAGTGGCAGGGAAGGGAGTGGCAGGGAAGGGAGAGGCAGGGAAGGGAGAGGAAGGGGAGGGAGAGGGAGGGGAGGCAGAGGCAGAGGAAGGGAAGGCACCAGAGAACAAGAGCAAACCAGTAAAAGAAAAGGAAGGGGCGGGAGGAGGAAAGGTTCAAGAGAAAAGCAAGGAGGTGGAGAAGCAAGGGAAGACCAAAAGAAAGAGTGTCTTGAATCCCACCGCCTCTACCTCATCCTCTGCAGCCCCCTCTGTGATCCGACCCCGGAACTCTGCCCGCTCTGCCCGGATGTCCAGAAAAAATGACATCATAGCAAAGTTCCAGCAAAATGCACCTGAGTAAGTTATGACATGTATAATGTGTTCCAATGTGTATAATTAAATATATAATCTGTATTAATATAACAACATTCTAATGGGGAGAGTTATATTTGTCTTTTGACTTATTTTAAGGACACCGGTTGTCCGCAACTTCAAACTTCAGAGATCATCTATGGCTGTGGCAAGTGGGGCATCAATCAAACAGAAAGTGCTTTCATGGTGTGCCAACAAAACACGCAACTATGAGGTGAGGGGATGGTCATGGTCATGCACAAGAGACATAAGAAGTGACATCTGGGGAACCATAACCCTGCTTGCCACCCTCTCTTTCCCAGGGCGTTTCCATAGAGAACTTCTCATCTTCATGGTGTGATGGGCTGGCGTTCTGTGCACTCATCCATCGCTTCTTCCCAGATGCTTTTGACTTCTCAGCCCTGAACGCATCTGAGAAAGAGAAGAACTTCACCCTGGCCTTCAACACAGCAGAGTACGAAGCTGTATGTGTGTGTGTGTGTTTGTGTCTGAGTGTGTGTGTTGTAAAGTAATCATCCTCTCTCTCTCTCTCTCTCTGTCTCTCTCTCAGGACCATGGCTGACTGCTACCCCCTGTTGGAGGTTGGTGATATGCTCCTGATGGGGAACAGACCAGATCCTATGTGTGTGTTCACCTATGTCCAGGCTCTCTGTCATCACCTCTCCAAAATAGAGGAGAAGAAGGACAAGGAAGAAAAGGAGAAGAAGGACACAGCAGAGGAAAAGAAGAGTGAAAAGATGACCGACGGAGAGGTAGAAACCACTACAGAGAAGAAAGAGGAGGAGAGTGTGGGGGGGGAGAACAAAGGAAAAGATGGGAAAGAGAAAGAGAGCTCAGCGGTGGAGGGAGAGAAAGAGAAAGAGGAAAGAGAAGTTGTAGTGTTAGTTGAAGGGCAGGCTTAAGCTTACGCTAAAGATACATTGAAAAGACCAAAGGAGAGAGATTCAGAAAGACTTAAGCTACATCATGAAGTAGAGTCTTACAGTGTTCAACACGATTGTGTGTGTAGCGTATATGAGCATCATTTCTTAAAGAGTGACACATTACTACTGTGTATTCAAAAGCTGGCTTTGTGAAGGTTTGGAATTATGCTCAGATTCCAACAATGTGTGTCAATTGTAACCTGTTGTGATATTTTAAACATGATTTAACATGCTGTGTTTTGGAACTTTGCGCAGAGGAACATTAAACGTCAATGTGTATTATAATGTATTCTTTTGATTTATTCTTCAGACAGACCACCCATGTATACTACCGTTCAAAAGTTTGGGGTCACTTTGAAATGTCCTTTTTTTTTGTCCGTTAAAATAACATCAAATTGATCAGAAATACAGTGTGGACATTGTTAATGTTGTAAATAACTATTGTAGTTGGAAACGGATGATTTTTTATGGAATCTACATAGGCGTACAGAGGCCCATTATCAGCAACCATCACTCCTGTGTTCCAATGACACGTTGTGTTAGCTAATCCAAGTTTATCATTTTAAAAGGCTAATTGATCATTAGAAAACCCTTTTGCAATCATGTTAGCACAGCTGAAAACTGTTGTTTTTATTAAATAAGCAATTAAACTGGCCTTCTTTAGACTAGTTGGGTATCTGGAGCATTAGCATTTGTGGGTTCGATTACAGGCTCAAAATGGCCAGAAACAAAGTCCTTTCTTCTGAAACACAGTCTATTTTTGTTCTGAGAAATGAAGGCTACTCCATGCGAAAAATAGCCATGAAACTGAAGATCTCGTACAACGCAATTTACTACTCCCTTCACAGAACAACGCAAACCGGCTCTAACCAGAATAGAAAGAGGAGTGGGAGGCCCTGGTGCACAACTGAGCAAGAGGACAAGTAGATTAGAGTGTGTAGTTTGAGAAACAGATGCCTCACAAGTCCTCAACTGGCAGCTTCATTAAATAGTACCCGCAAAACACCAGTCTCAACGTCAACAGTGAAGAGGCAACTCTGGGATGCTGGCCTTCTAGGCAGAGTTCCTCTGTCCAGTGTCTATGTTCTTTTGCCCATCTTAATCTTTTCTTTTAATTGGCTAGTTTGAGATATGGCTTTTTCTTTGCAACTCTTTGCAAGCTATGGATCTTTTCATTGAGACCACACTAAATAGCCAATAGACACACTTGATAATGCGCACCCAGCAGAGAATCAGAGATGAGGGGCGGCATCGGGCACACATCCATATATAGCCTAATAAGTAACTTACATAAAACACTGAGAAATATAGAAATTCAATCAAATATAAATTACATGAATTCTATTGTGTAGTTTCTGTGTCTTTATGTTTTATGTACCGTCTTTTTAAGCACATGACCAAATGAATTTCCCCCTGGTGGGATAATAAAGTTGATCTGAATCTGAATCTACTCCGCTGGACTAGATAAAACATGTAAAAAACTCCCCATGACTGAAATTGAACAAGCATGACCTTCCCCCATTTTCCTCCAGGTAGCAATCCTGTAAAGTTCGATCCTTCCCTAATATGATGATAACAATGTAGACTGTGTAGAGGTTAGCAGTTATGGTATGTATGGCTTGGATATTTCTTTTAGAAAGGGTCACAGACAGTTGTTGTGTTGTGCACTGAAGTCGATTCTGCTGCAAACATTTCTTAAACAGAAGCAAATGTAACGACATGTGGATGGACCTACCTCAATTTGTCCAATAGAAACTCTCGTTCCTTTTTGCAACTGTGTGGACAAATGATTACACCCCAGATAAGCTAGGTGCTGGCAAGACTGCAAGGCTCCAATTTGGATGCATGCAATTTTTCTGTAGCCTTTGGGGCCAATGCAGGCACAGATAATTAATCCATGAATAGCGGTAGCATTAATCTCACCATCGTTGTTTTTACAATGAGAAAGTGACTAAAAACCACGTTCCTTTTTTAATGGAAGGATTTGTATGGAAAGCCAAGTGAAGCCAACATTAAATGGATACTTATGTAAATGAGGTATTTTACATTTTTTTAAATAAATTTGCAAACATTTCTAAAAACCTGTTTTCGCTTTGTCATTATGGGTTATTGTGTGTAGATTTCTGAGGATAATTTTTTATTTAACCCATTTTAGGATAAGGCTAGAACGTAACAAAATGTGGAAAAAGGCAAGTGGTCTGAATACTTTCCAAAGGCACTGTAGTATATGTTTGTGTGTCAGATATTACCTACGCTACCATCGACGACTGTCGGTGAGCAGACAAGAGGTGAGGCTGGAGGTGAGGTCTTTGCCAGAGCCCATGGACATTATTAAATGCATCTAAGAAGCAGAAAATAAGCAACAAATAATGTCAGTTTACATACATTATGTTTCACAATTGGGTTCTCAAATGTATCAAAGTAATGAAGTGGGTTACCTTCTGTATTTGTACCAATGATGAGCCTGTGAAAGCTGTTGCCACTGACAGGTGAAGGTTGCTGGCCGGATACTCGCCAATATGTGGCTGACTAATCCATTCATAGGAATGCTCACAGTGAGGGCATGTCTGCACGAAGCTGATGACGGCCCCCTTCCTGGTCTTCTCTATGCTGCATGTTCGGCTGCAAACTGGACATCTCTTGAACAACTGCAGCAGGCAATCTTATGAAGTGGTGTTGACTGGGAGGGCCTGTGACAGGGTGATATAATAGACAGCCAAGTGATAAATTGCATTTTGTTCTAAAGAAAGGACCAAGCTTTTTGCTAACGCACTTCACAACCAAAATACATCTACTAGCTGTATCTGGTTGGCTGAGGCTACTATTTTATCAAGCCGGGTATATTTTTATAAAACTTTTCACATTTCATAGAACACAATGTGCCTGTTGTTGTTGATGAAGCCATCTGTGTCATCAGGGCCTTAACTAGGGTCACTATCAGAGACCTCATGTTCTTTTCATAAGAATCGATCTTGACTCTGGCAACAATAGAGATGTCACAAGGGTCCTTGTGTTGCATGGCACACTTTTATTCTGAGGTCTTGCCTGACAAGCTGTGAAAATATTGAACAGTGAATGAAATTATTTTTGGAGGTTGCTAAACCATTGCAATCACATTGCTGGACATGTTATGATACCCACCTTTGCTCCTTCTGGTAGGTCCCGGCATCCGTTCAAGACCAGAGCATCAGTCTGGCACCTAACTGTGCAGTTTGTTTAACAGAAAAACAGGGTCAATGATTGTCATCATCCCTCAATTATAAACATACTGTAGCTCGAGAAATAACATAATCTCGTTTGTAAACTAATTCTATGCTTTACAGACTGACTGCCTCCAGATTTGATTAGATTCAGGCCGGTGACGCCATTACACTATGCAACTAACTGTGACGTGTTTTGATATGGCCCTGGGTTGGTTTGAGTTTGTTGCTGCTAGTTAGTACACTGTTGTAGTAAGACATGAGTTAGCTTGTACCACCATAGCTGCATCCAATATTTATTTGTGCCCTAGACATGGGTGGCACCTTGGAGTCTAATGTGACTGTTTCGTCTAAATTACACAAATGTAGTGGCATGGAAATACTATGACAATTCTAAAGTAGGCCAATAATTTGTAGGAAACAATTTTGCAATATGATGCCGTCAACATTTACTTAAGAGAGATGGCAATGTTGCCATGACTGTTACTAGCAAAGTTGGTCAAAAATAGATATTGTTACTTCCTCAGATCTCTAGTAACACATTATACTCAATATTATGTTACTTTATCTCTAGTAGCCCATTATACATTTGTGTTACATCACAAATTCCTCCTCTACAGTGTTCTATTCATACAGGGGTTTGAAGATTCACTCTAGTGTTCTATTGAAAAGAATATTCAGGAATAGTAATTTCTCCTTTATATAGCCCTTCTTACATCAGCTGATATCTCAAAGTGCTGTTGTTACGGTTTTCTTTCTCCTCTTCCTCTGAAGAGGAGGTGTAGCAGGGATCGGACCAAAATGCAGCGTGGTTATTATGATACATGTTTAATAAAAGATAAACACGAACAATACAAAACAATAAACGTAACGTGAAAACCTAAACAGCCTATTCTGGTGCAAACTAACACAGAGACAGGAACAATCACCCATGAAACACTCAAAGAATATGGCTGCCTAAATATGGTTCCCAATCAGAGACAACGATAAACACCTGCCTCTGATTGAGAACCACTCCAGGCAGCCATAGACTATTCTAAACCACCCCACTAACCACAATCCCATGACCTACAAAAACCCCAAGACAAAACACACCACATAAATAACCCATGTCACACCCTGGCCTGACCAAAATAATAAAGAAAATACTAAGACCAGAGCGTGACAGAACCCCCCCCCCCAAGGTGCGGACTCCCGGCCGCACACCTAAACCCATAGGGGAGGGTCCGGGTGGGTGTCTGTCCACGGTGGCGGCTCCAGCGTGGGACGTGGACCCCACTTCAACAAAGTCTTAGTCAGCATGCACCGCATCCTTAAATTGGCAACCCTCGCCGCCAACCTTGGCCTAGTAAACCTAACCAAGGGCCCCACTGGACTGAGGGGCAGCTCCGGACTGAGGGACCGCTCGGGACTGAGGTAGCTCGGGACAGCTCGGGACTGAGGGGAAGCTCAGGCAGGTTGATGGCTCTGGCAGGTTGATGGCTCTGGCAGGTTGATGGCTCTGGCAGATCCTGGCTGGCTGGTGGTTCTGGCAGATCCTGGCTGACTGGTGGTTCCGGCAGATCCTGGCTGACTGGCAGATCCTGGCTGAATGGCGGATCTGGAAGATCCTGGCTGACTGGCGGATCCTGGCAGACTGACGGCTCTGGCTGCTCCATGCTGACTGGCGGCTCTGGCTGCTCCATGCTGACTGGCGGCTCTGGCTGCTCCATGCTGACTGGCGGCTCTGGCTGCTCCTTGCAGACTGGCGGCTCTGGCGGCTCCTTGCAGACTGGCGGCTCTGGCGGCTCCTTGCAGACTGGCAGCTCTGGCAGCTCCTTGCAGACTGGCGGTTCTGGCGGCTCCTTGCAGACTGGCAGCTCTGGCGGCTCCTTGCAGACTGGCAGCTCCTTGCAGACTGGCAGCTCCTTGCAGACTGGCAGCTCCTTGCAGACTGACAGCTCTGGCAGCGCTGAACAGGCGGGAGACTCCGGCAGCGCTGTAGAGGAGGAAGGCTCCGGCAGCGCTGAACAGGCGGGAGACTCCGGCAGCGCTGAACAGGCGGGAGACTCCGGCAGCGCTGGAGAGGAGTAAGGCTCCGGCAGCGCTGGACAGGCGGGAGACTCCGGCAGCGCTGAAGAGGAGGAAGGCTCTGGCAGCGCTGGACAAGGGGGAGACTCCGGCAGCGATGGAGAGGAGGAAGGCTCTGGCAGCGCTGGACAGGCGAAGCGCACTGTAGGCCTGGTGCGTGGTGCTGGCACTGGTGATACTGGGCCGAGGACACGCACAGGAAGCCTGGTGCGGGGAGCTGCCACCGGAGGGCTGGTGCGTGGAGGTGGTACTGGATAGACCGGACCGTGCAGGCGCACTGGAGCTCTTGAGCACCGAGCCTGCCCAACCTTACCTGGTTGAATGCTCCCGGTCGCCCTGCCAGTGCGGCAAGGTGGAATAGCCCGCACTGGGCTATGCAGGCGAACCGGGGACACAGTGCGCAAAGCTGGTGCCATGTAAGCCGGCCCAAGGAGACGCACTGGAGACCAGATGCGTAGAGCCGGCTTCATGACACTTGGCTCGATGCTTACTCTGGCCCGGCCGTTACGAGGAGCTGGTATGTACCGCACCGGGCTATGCACCCGCACTGAAGACACCGTGCGCTCCACCACATAACACGGTGCCTGCCCAGTCTTTCTAGCCCCCCGGTAAGCACAGGAAGTTAGCGCAGGTCTCCTACCTGGCGTCGCCATACTCCCTGTGTGCCCCCGCCACAAGAAACTTTTGGGGCTGACTCTCGGGCTTCCATCCGCGTCGCCTTGCTGCCTCCTCATACCAGCGCCTCTCCGCTTTCGCCGCCTCCAGCTCTTCTTTGGGGCGGCGATATTCTCCAGGCTGAGCCCAGGGTCCTTTTCCATCCAACTCATCCTCCCATGTCCAGTACTCCTCGCGCTGCTCCTGCTGCCGCTGCCTGTCACCACGCCGCTTGGTCCTGTTGTGGTGGGTGATTCTGTAACGGGATTCTTCCGTCGAAGGAGAGGTGGACCAATACGCAGCGTGGTTGAAGTTCATGGTTTTTTAATAACACTATTAAAACTATACATGAACAAACTACAAAACAATAAATGTGAAAACCTGAAACCAGTCCCGTGTGGTACAAACACTGACACAGGAGACAATCACCCACAAAACCCAACACCAAACAGGCTACCTAAATATGGTTCCCAATCAGAGACAATGACTAAACACCTGCCTCTGATTGAGAACCACTCCAGGCAGCCATAGACTATTCTAAACAACCCCACTAACCACAATCCCATGACCTACAAAAACCCCAAGACAAAACACACCACATAAATAACCCATGTCACACCCTGGCCTGACCAAAATAATAAAGAAAACACAAAATACTAAGACCAGGGTGTGACAGCTGTACAGAAACCCAGCTTAAAACCCCAAACAGCAAGCAATGCAGGTGTAGAAGTACGGTGGCTAGGAAAAACTCCCTAGAAAGGCCAGAACCAAGGAAGAAACCTAGAAAGGAACCAGGCTATGAGGGGTGGTCAGTCCTCTTCTGGCTGTGCCGGGTGGAGATTATAACAGAACATGGCCAAGATGTTCAAATGTTCATAAATGACCAGCATGGTCAAATAATAATAATCACAGTAGTTGTCAAGGGTGCAACAGGTCAGCACCTCAGGAGTAAATGTCTGTTGGCTTTTCATAGCCGATCATTGAGAGTATCTCTACCGCTCCTGCTGTCTCTAGAGAGTTGAAAACAGCAGGTCTGGTACAGGTAGCACGTCTGGTGAACATGTCAGGGTTCCATACCGCAGGCAGATGGACTGGGGAGAGCAAGGAGTCATCACGCCAGGTAGTCACGAGGCATGGTCCTACTAGGGCTCAGACTTAGAGAGAGCATACTTAAATTCACACAGGACACCGGATAAGACAGGAGAAATACTCCAGATATAACAGACTGACCGTAGCCCCCCGACACAAACTACTGCAGCATAAATACTGGAGGCTGACTCAGGACAACTGAGCTTTGGAGGAATATGCAGATTTAAAGAGGAGTCTGTAATTTGCTTTCTAATGATCATGATCTTTTCCTCAAAGAAGTTCATGAATTCATCACTGCTGAAGTGAAAGCCATCCTCTCTTGGGGAATGCTGCTTTTTAGTTAGCTTTGCGACAATATCAAAAATAAACTTTGGATTGTTCTTATTTTCCT
This sequence comes from Oncorhynchus nerka, assembly GCF_034236695.1. Classification (NCBI taxonomy): domain Eukaryota; kingdom Metazoa; phylum Chordata; class Actinopteri; order Salmoniformes; family Salmonidae; genus Oncorhynchus; species Oncorhynchus nerka. The sequence continues at coordinate 57,290,726 of NC_088401.1, forward strand.
CAATTAAGTTGGAAAAATAGGATGATCGAGCAGCAGTGAGGGCTCTTCGATACTGCACGGTACAGTCTTTCCAAGCTAGTTGGAAGACTTCCAGTTTGGTGTGGCGCCATTTCCGTTCCAATTTTTTGGAAGCTTGCTTCAGAGCTCGGGTATTTTCTTTATACCAGGGAGCTAGTTTCTTATGACAAATGTTTTTAGTTTTTAGGGGTGCGACTGCATCTAGGGTATTGCGCAAGTTCCTCAGTAAGGTGGTTAACTGATTTTTGTCCTCTGGCATCCTTGGGTAGGCAGAGGGAGTCTGGAAGGGCATCAAGGAATCTTTGGGTTGTCTGAGAATTTATAGCATGACTTTTGATGATCCTTGCTTGGGGTCTGAGCAGATTATTTGTTGCGATTGCAAACGTAATAAAATGGTGGTCCGATAGTCCAGGATTATGAGGAAAAACATTAAGATCCTCAACATTTATTCCATGGGACAAAACTAGGTCCAGAGTATGACTGTGGCAGTGAGTAGGTCCGGAAACATGTTGGACAAAACCCACTGAGTCGATGATGGCTCCGAAAGCCTTTTGGAGTTGGTCTGTGGACTTTTCCATATGAATATTAAAGTCACCAAAAATTTGAATATTATCTGCCATGACTACAAGGTCCGATAGGAATTCAGGGAACTCAGTGAGGAACGCTGTATATGGCCCAGGAGGCCTATAAACAGTAGCTATAAAAAGTGATTGAGTAGGCTGCATAGATTTCATGACTAGGAAGCTCAAAAGATGAAAACGTCAATTTTCTTTGTAAATTTAAATTTGCTATCGTAAATGTTAGCAACACCTCCGCCTTTACGGGATGCGCGGGGGATATGGTCACTAGTGTAACCAGGAGGAGAGTCCTCATTTAACACAGTAAATTCATCAGGCTTAAACCATGTTTCAGTCAGGCCAATCATATCAAGATTATGATCAGTGATTAGTTCATTATGATTAGTTAATTAACTATAACTGCCTTGGAAGTGAGGGATCTAACGTTAATTAAGTAGCCCTATTTTGAGATGTGAGGTATCACAATCTCTTTCAATAATTGCAGGAATGGAGGAGGTCTTTATTCCAGTGAGATTGCTAAGGCGAACACCGCCATGTTTAGTTTTGCCCAACCTAGGTCGAGGCACAGACACAGTCTCAATGGGGATAGCTGAGCTGACTACACTGACTGTGCTATTAGCAGACTCCACTAAGCTGGCAGGCTGGCTAACAGCCTGCTGCATGGCCTGCACCCTATTTCATTGTGGAGCTAGGGGAGTTAGAGCCCTGTCTATGTTCGTAGATAAGATGAGAGCACCCCTCCAGCTAGGACGGAATCCGTCACTCCTCAACAGGCCAGGCTTGGTCCTGTTTGTGGGTGAGTCCCAGAAAGAGGGCCAATTATCTACAAATTCTATCTTTTGGGATGGGCAGAAAACAGTTTTCAACCAGTGATTGAGTTGTGAGACTGCTGTAGAGCTCATCACTCCCCCTAACTGGGAGGGGGCCAGAGACAATTACTCGATGGCGACACATCTTTCTAGCTGATTTACACGCTGAAGCTATGTTGCTCTTGGTGACCTCTGACTGTTTCATCCTAACATCGTTGGTGCCGACGTGGATAACATTATCCATATACTCTCTACACTTGCCAGTTTTAGCTTTAGCCAGCACCATCTTCAGATTAGCCTTAACGTCGGTAGCCCTGCCCCCTGGTAAACAGTGTATGATCGCTGGATGATTTGTTTTAAGTCTAATACTACAGGTAATGGAGTCGCCAATGACTCCGATTTTCAATTTGTCAGAGCTAATGGTGGGAGGCTTCGGCGTCTCAGACCCCGTAACGGGAGGAGTAGAGACCAGAGAAGGCTCGGCCTCTGACTCGCTGCTTAATGGGGAGAACCGGTTGAAAGTTTCTGTCGGCTGAATGAGCGACACCGGTTGAGCATTCCTACAGCATTTCCTCCAGAAGCCATGAGAAAGTTGTCTGGCTGCGGGGACCATGCGAGGGGATTTATACTACTATCTGTACTTACTGGTGTCACAGACGCTGTTTCATCCTTTCCTACACTGAAGTTACCCTTGCCTAACGATTGCATCTGAAGCTGGGCTTGCAGCACAGCTATCCTTGCTGTCAGGCGATCGTTCTCCTGTATATTATGAGTACAGCGACTGCAATTAGAAGGCATCATGTTAATGTTACTACTTAGCTTCGGCTGGTGGAGGTCCTGACGAACCACGTCCAGATAAAGCGTCCGGAGTGAAAAAGTTGAATGAAAAAGAAAGAAAAACGTTGAGTGAGGGAAAAACCAAAAATATAAACGATAATTAAAAAGTAAAAATCGTAAAGTTGGCAGGTAGCAAAGTAAGGTTAGCAACAAAACGCACAGCAGCACGTAAACAAGTCTGCAATAACAACGTTATAGCATCAAACTCTACTGATGAGTCATGCTATCCTCATGTAATCTAAGGTCATGTTACCCTCGTTACTAATGAGACGTGTAATCATGTTATCTCCAATGAGACATGTTATCATGTTATCCTCGTTACTAATCGAGACATGTTACCCTATGAGGCATGATACGTATGAGATTTCTGAGACGTCATCCTCTACCTCATTCACTCAGAATTGTTTTGTTACATTTCAATCTCTTATTGTGCAATTTTCAATCAGATTATTATCCATATTTCAATCTTATTATCCAAATTCCAATCTTAAATAGTAATAATTTCAATCAATTTAGTATCAAAATTTCAATCAGCCAAATTTCAATCAGCTTAATATACCATATCTCACAATCACACAACTTTCACATCCACATTTGCTTAGTACTATTCCCAAACACAATCGGTAATCTCCCTTATTACCCATGTACATCTTCAACGATTCTCTTGTTGTTACTTTCTATGCACCATATGTATCTCCTCTACATATTTAATAACACCACGTATTCAAAAATACCTTGTGTTATTTGTAGGGGCTGCAGACCACATAGACGTTTCTTATAAATGCCTACAGTCTCACGCCCGGATCTGTTTCACTTGTCCTTGTGATTGTCTCCACCCCCTCCAGGTGTCACTTATTTTCCCCGGTGTATTTATCCCTGTGTTTCCTGTCTCTCTGTGCCAGTTCATCTTGTCAAGTCAACCAGCATGTTTTTCCCGTGCTCCTGCTTTTTCTTATCTTTCTTTTGCTAGTCCTCCCGGGTTATGACCCTTGCCTGCCCAGACTCTGACCTTGTTATGATCTTCTTGCCTGTCCACGACCATTCTCTTGCCTGCCCCTTGGATACTAATAAATATTAGAGACTCGAACCATCTGCCTCCTTTGTCTGCATCTGGGTCTCGCCCTGTGCCCTTATATAAAGACAGCTGTCAGCGGGGCTTTCCATGGTACAGTTACTTCCTCGCTCTAGTCTTCTCATAAAACTAGTGAATATCCTTCTCTCTATAAGACTATGAGTACCTTTTAATGCGTTGCTCACCTGAATTACATTAATTGACTTACTGGAATTCAGAAGACATGTCCCTCAGAAGTCCGCGGATCTGGTATCTTCCCCCGGGCAGCTCTCAGTAAAAGTCTGGTCTGGGCGGGTGCACGTCGTCTTTGGTCAGATGGGAAATTCCTTTATTCTTTCCCACTAGGGAATGCGGCACCGGTGTCTCCCTCGCAGACCTTCCCTGGGATGCTCCACAGGTGGAATCACTGATCCAGTTCATGACAACAAATTGTTGTGGAAATTCTTACACAGTACACTCAAAGTCAATATTAAATTAAGCACTCTTTATTGTCAGCAAGCTGGAGAGGTCACAGTCAAACTTAGATGCATAAAGTACCGGTCTGAAGTCTCTCACGGGGCAGTCCCATTAGTTCTCTTATATACTGCACAAAAGTCATATTTGCATGATTTAGCTTAATCAAAATGAATGAATCATTAACGTTTGCTTCATTCATGTGACCGACCAATACTGGGTCATGCATGTGACAGACCAGTACCTCACGAGGCTTCTTCTCTCTAAGCTGAGACCTTGAAACGGAGATCTTTTGTTGTCAAAATAAGGGTCTGGGCGTACTGCCAAATTGCAGATACTGATAGTGAGGGTTCTTTCAATCAGTCACCTGAAGAAAAAAAAAATCAGTCACCTGAAAAGCACAAACATAGAACACAGAAATGTATAAATAGAAAAGCACCAACATAAAATGTTCCATCACACTAACAAAGTTAATCAAAAATAGCTAGCAATGCTAATGTTACCTTGCTAAAATATGGTGGTCCCCTCAATCTTAGTTAGCTGGCTAAAGTTATACTGCATCTGAAGTCAATCTGGCAACATCATAATCATGACAAACGGTTTTCCTACTAATTATTTGCCTTCTTTTTTTAATGTTATCGTGCTGCCAAGCCAAATCTGAGTTGTATTGAGGTAGGCTAACGTTAGTTGCCACTAGCTAGCTAATGTCAGATATGCTAGCAGTACTAGTGATAATGATTATCAAAATATACATGACTAGATACATAAACAGCAATCTATGGTCGCTAGGCAAAGAGCATTGGGCCAGTAACCGAAAGGTTGCTGTTCTGAATCCCCGAGCCGGTAAGGCGAAAAAGTCTGCTAACAACAACTAATTCACAGGTGCCGATGACATGGATGTCGATTAAGGCAGCTCACCTCTCTGATTCAGAGAGGTTGGGTTAATTGCAGAAGACACATTTCGGTTGAATGCATTCGGTTGGACAACTGACTAAGTTTCCCCATGTTGGCATATGAGTTTTTGATAAATCTAATTCAAATTGCAAAAATAGAAGTGTATACGTTTTTTTCAGAAACTTTTGTATAAAGATGGAATAGCATCAATCTGCATTAGATTTGTGGCAATATATCATACAACCTGACATTTAAGAATTTAAAGTTGTGTCGTATTTGCACTTTCTACTGAAAAGGATGATGGTCTGGTTAATAAGAGATGCTGGAAGATGGAGCTTGAATTGGATGGCATTGGAAATGTTGAATGGGAAAATAAGCTAAATTCATATTAAAAAGAAAACAAAGTGTTGATGATTCCCCATCGTATCTGGTAGGAGTACGTTTTCTGGGATTATGTACACACGACTTGGTGAATCCAATGAAAATATCCAAAGTGGTGGAGAAAGCAAAGTAAAAGTAAAATCTGTGAAGATCACGAGAAGTATCAACTGGAATTACATGGATCTCTCTCAATTTGGAGATTATCGTGTGTTGTGCTTTGAGCTACGGCGCAGGGCACCTATTAAATTAGTAATTTCTTGAGTTTTGGAAGAAGTTGACATTGAAATGTTAAATGAAATTCCTGGAGGGGTCAATGTACGCTTGATGAATCGTGTGGTTAATGGCAGGAAGGAGAAGAGTCATCTGTCCTTGTCAGTGGCGATTTTAACATGCAAATCTTGATGGGGCAACTCAACCAAGTTTTTTAGGTGCATGCCAGCAAAACCACTACACAACATTTTATTATTTTATTAGGCCTATGTGATCTAAAAAGTAAGGAATATACAATCACGAGGATCCACTTTTATAGACAATATACGGACACACATTGCGCACATTGCACATTACAACCCTTGAAATATCAACTGGAATAACAGGGTCTATTACTTAACTTTTTGTTTAACAAAAATATATATGAATGGGAATAGATTGTCACTGGCAAACATGGTTACAGACCAAACAACATTATATAGTATCTCCACCTCGTGAAGAAAAGAACATGAGCTAATTATAATACACAAAGTAAGCAAAACAATGAAATAATTCCAACATTGACTAAAATTCTAAGATACGAATGAGATATACCTATATAAGCAATATAATAATTGTACAAACTATGGTTTAAGGGAACGATGCGTGGATACGAGGCAAGCCGTAATTTCGATTAAGACATTAATGAGCGAGTAGTTGATATAACCATTTTTTCAGCACTTTTCGGCTGAACATGGGCTGTTCTTACCGTATTCGGTACATCAAATCAGAAGCATAGGACAAATAACGTGGGCATATAGGCAGACAATGAAGGAGCTTACAATATTCGATGAATACATTTCTGTGCACCACCAAGTCAGAACAGTAGGCTAAATTCTGAGGGGGACAGATTCCAAATTCTTAAGGTGAGGCACATGGGCTATTAACAGCTTACTACACAACATACACTTAGTATTACTTTCTTAGCTACAGGACTATATGACACAATTTATGCAGCAGCATACAGTACATTTTTGGACTGTTCTTATGGCGGCAGGTAGCCTAGTGGTTAGAGCGTTAGGCCGGTAATTGTTAGGTTGCTGGATCGAATCCCCAAGCTGACAAGGTTAAAAACTGTTGTTCTACCCGTGGGGCCAGACAAGGCAGTTAAACCACTGAGAAAATAATTGTAGACAGACAAGGCAATTAACCCACTAACCTGTCATTGTAAATAAGAGTTTGTTTATAACTTATAACTACTTAAATAAAAAAGGTATGCTGTGCTAACTTGAATGTTGTGAGCCGTGGTCCTTGTGTGCAAATTTAGTCATTCTCTGGATTTATGGTGCTTTCAAGACAACTGAGAACTCTGAAAAAACAAGGTTGAATCATGATGTCAGTGATCTTCAGGTCGGAGCTCTAGAAAGAGGCCCGAGTTCCCGAGTTGGATGACCGTTCAAAATTTTCCCAGTCGGAGCTAGTTTTTTTTCTCAGTTCCCAGTTGCCTTGACCGCAGCAGAAATCATGCCAGATTGACAGCATGGCCATTGTATTCAACCTTTTCTGGTCCATGGTGTTGCATGTGAATGTTTATCCTTTTAAACTTGGAAAATAGACCCTTTCAGACAGATGTTTTAAATCCTTAAACCCAGACTTGGACCACACACCCTCTCCACCTAATAGCAGGCAAGGGAAGCAAAATAGTGATTGCTTTGTGACGCTTGCAGTTAGCCATTGATTCCTTCAAAACCATTCATTATTACATTTGTGACTTTCGGCTTGTTGTGTAATGTTTATGTCCAATGGCCGATGAGCGCTGATAAGTATTATCTATAATTTATCTTCATATGAAAAGGATTTGCCAGGAGATTGTTGATGTGATTCATGATAATGACTGCTTGTCTAACTTGCTAGCTAAGATTGTGAAAGTATGACGTTGACATGAACAGTCCAATCAAAGCTACTTTAGAAAAATATGATTTGACGTCATTTTATGTGTGGCCAATGGCATTGAGCCTTCATGGACCGCCACTTCTAATGTAAATCTGTGGCAGCACCCAAAGGGGCTTGAATTGCCTAGCTCTCCCTGTAGATTCTGCGGAGACATAGTGTCCCCATGAGTGACTGAGCCAATCACGGCGCAACTAGAGAAGATTACCAATGCCTAAACTCTGTATTTTCGCTGGCTGCCCCTCCACCACAGAAAGCACTGAGCTAGGCTGAAACACCCGCCTTACTCAAGAAAGAGACCATGTTTGTATGCGGATGTATTGTTTTTATTGAACCTTTATTTAACTAGGCAAGTCAGTTAAGAACATATTCTTATTTACAATGATGGCCTACCAAAAGGCAAATGGCCCCCTGCAGGGACGGGGGCTGGGATTAAAAATAAAATATATATAAATATAGGACAAAACACACTTAACAAACGGCACTTAATAAGTTGAAAAGAAGTCAAGAAGGATTGACATCATCTGACCTTGCTATATTGTTGTTTTAGGTCGCTCTTCAAGAAGAGCGGTTCAATTGTTGTGAAGAAGGCTTCAGGGTGCCCAAGAAAGTCCAGCAAGCACCAGAACCGTCTCCTAAAGTTGATTCAGCTGCGCGATCGGGGCACCATCAGTACAGAGCTTGATCGGGAATGGCAGCAGGCAGGTGTGAGTGCATCTGCACGCACAGTGAGGCAAAGACTTTTGGAGGAGGGCCTGGTGTCAAGAAGGGCAGCAAAGAAGCCACTTCTCTCCAGGAAAAACATCAGGGACAGACTGATATTCTGCAAAAGGTACAGGGATTGGACTGCTGATGACGGGGGTAAAGTAATTTTCTCTGATGAATCCCCTTTCCGATTGTTTGGGTCATCTGGAAAAAAGCTTGTCCGGAGAAGACAAGTGAGCTCTACCATCAGTCCTGTGTCATGCCAACAGTAAAGCATCCTGAGACCATTCATGTGTGGGGTTGCTTCTCAGCCAAGGGAGTGGGCTCACTCACAATTTTGCCGAAGAACACAGCCATTGAATAAAGAATGGTACCAACTCATCCTCCGAGAGCAACTTCTCCCAACCATCCAGGAACAGTTTGGTGATGAACAACAGTTTGGTGACGAACAGTTATCAAAAGTGATAACTAAGTGGCTTGGGGAACAAAACATTGATATTTTGGGTCCATGGCCAGGAAACTCCCCAGACCTTAATCTCATTGAGAACTTGTGGTCAATCCTCAGAGGTGGGTGGATAAACAAAAACCCACAAATTCTGACAAACTCCAAGCATTGGTTATGCAAGAATGGGCTGCCATCAGTCAGGATGTTGCCCAGGAGTTAATTGACATGCCAGTGCAGATTGCAGAGGTCTTGAAAAAGAAGGGTCAACACTGCAAATATTGACTCTTTGCATCAACTTCATGTAATTGTCAATAAAAGCCTTTGACACATATGAAATGCTTGTAATTATACTTCAGTATTCCATAGTAATATCTGACAAAAATATCTAAAGACAATGAGGCAGCAGACTTTGTGAAAATTAATATTTGTGTCATTGTCAAAACTTTTGGCCACGACTGTACAGTTGTCACGGCAAAAAGTCAAAATGGCTATTTCGTAAAAATTGGTCTTAATTTAAGGTTAGGCATAAGGTTAGCAGTGTGTTTAGGGTTTGGTTTAAAATCACACCAGCCAAAATAATACGTTTTCATCCCAAATGCCTCTGATCTGGCGGACTCACTAAACACAAATGCTGTGTTTGTAAATTATGTGTTGGTATAATGGAGTGTGCCCATGGCTGTCTGTAAAATAAAATAAAAACAAGAACACCGTGCAGTCTGGTTTGCTTAATACAAGGAATTTGTTGTATAGCATTTACTTTTAACTTTTACTCAAGTATGACAATTGCGTACCTTTTCCACCACAGTACATTTAAAACCAGATACTTTTAGACTTTAACTCATGTAGTATTTTACTGGATGACTATCACTTCAGTCATTTTCTATTAAGTTATCTTTTACTCAAATATGACAATTGAGTAATTTTCCCACCAATGTCACTAATCAATGATCGTTCATTCCAACGATCCTGTGGTGATTTAGTACACCATATTTGCTACTCCCAAAAAAGTCAGCGGACATCTTCGTATAATTACGGTGAGCTGCGTTATTCACCGGAAGTCGTTTTGTGTACACAGACAGACGCGTCACAGTTTGTCTGATCTTTTCCAATTTCTCCCTCTTTCGTTAATCTCGCCAGCAATCGATGTCAACAAACATGCAGGCTCATCTGTCTGTACAGACACAACTTGCCTCGATAATGGACGTGCTTGCTAGAGCAGCCGTTGACGAGATAAGTCAACTCTTTTCCGAGAGCTCGGCTGATTTGCAGTTGGAGATTTCTCGCAGCTACAAAGAAAACGAAGCTCTGAAAATGAGGATGAAGGTGATGAAGAACGAGCTTTTCACCCTGCGACTACAAAGGGCGAGTACACCGCGGGGCAGTCGCTTTTCTTTCAGCAGAACTTTATGCAGGCCTCGGGGGAAACTCGCAGGTTGGTTGAGGCTCTCACACTGCTATCTGGGAGACATGGGTGTATCACAGATAATCCATTATATTAACCAGATGCTCTAGTGGCCGCTCTAACAAAATGTCTTAAAAAATGGAAGGCAGTCGGGAGGAGACTGTCAGGTGGGACGGTTCTAGCCAACGAGAGGGCAGAATACGCATGTGAACAACGGGCACAAAGTCACTAAATCAAAATAGGCTACATCATAAAAATTCATGAAAACAAACATTTGCTATTTGGTCTTAATTTAAGGTTATACACGTGGTTAGGGGTTGGTTTAAAATCACATTTTAAGAAGATAGGTAGTAGAAATGGGCGGGGTTTAGGACTTTGTGTTTGAGGTAACTAGTGACGACCAGGCACAACTCTGATATAAAGTGTTTTTTCTCAAAGTTGCCGGGATGTCACGTGACCTACTTATATTCGTACACTCCAAACAACCGAGTCATTACAACACTTATATTCGATCAAATAAGCCACACATAGCAAATAAGAAATAAAAAAAATTGTTAACCAAATTCGACACTTTCATTCACCTCCACACAAAGACTTCGCTTGGTGAGAAAAAATCGCCACCTGCTGGAAAATACAGATTTTGGGCCAAGTTATCCCTCTTGCTTCGCCTCATCATCTCTGGGTGGATTCCGTTGGATTCCGTTTACTCCAAACGAAAAACATACAACCGTTTATATTGGCCAAATTTAGTTTGGACCCTTCTCGTTTTGTTCAGTTTTCTTCCATGTGCTTCCTAAAGTAAACTGTTTTCTCTAGGACAACAGGTTTTGCAACTGTATCCGACTAATGAATACACTCCAGTCAATTGAACATAATATGTTGGAAGAGGAATGGTTTTTGACCTTTGCTCTCCCTCATAGATAAGACACCTGAGCACCAGACATCAATTTACAGCAGGGATGATGCCCCAATTACAATAGGGGAAGAGGAGATACCATCCACAGTCAAAAAAGAGGTGAGTGGCAATATTAACAACTCATCACACATTTCTGACATAGGCTACTACTACTACTCTAGAAATGTTTACATGTCTGTGTAAATGTGTGTGTTTATGGTTCAGTGTGCAGATGTGGAGAGTCCAGATGTCATCTTGATAAAAGATGAGGAGGGTCCTGACGATGACTTTGGAGGATGTGGGCCAGATGCAGGTGTGTAGAGGACGAAGAAGAGAAGGAAGAAAATGATGGGATGGTATATAGACAATTGACAGCCAGATAACTACCAGATGATATTATCGTTTTGTTTCCCGTAGGTCATGACGATATTTGTGGTGAGAATGTTACCATGGTGACACCACAGCCGGAACATGCCACCCAGAGACTAGGTCACGATGAGGGACCATACAGCATGAATGACCCTCACGGTCATGGTCGAGGTGAAGGAGCGCTGTGCAGCGTGACCAGTACTGAGAACTACCCTTTCTTCAGAGCCCCAGAACTACCTCAGAGTTTGCCCTCACACTCTGGTCTGCTGCCGGACCACACAATCAGCCATCAGATACAGCTGAACACTCATTCTATTGGGGAACCACTGCAAGGCAACCCCCAAATGAGGGGCTTGCAGAGTGACAGAGGGGGTCTGCCGAGAGGGGATACAGGAGGACGGGGTCTGAAAATCGTACAGGTAGCTTCCCTAGAAACCACCCCAACGACCCCAACAACAACCATGGTAACAGGGGGTGTGACTGTGAGGCGCCCTAGTCTTGTAAACCAGTTCCAGCGCCACCACGTCCCCCATGGTACCAAGCCGTTGTTCTGTAGCGACTGTGGGAAGCGCTTCTCTCGCCGGCTTGACTTGATCCGCCACCGAGCAGTCCACACAGGAGAGAAGCCTGTCATATGCAACCTGTGTGGGAACTCGTTTGTCAACAAGACGACACTGAGGGTCCACATGCGTATTCATACAGGGGAGAAACCTTACATGTGCTCCCTGTGTGGGAAGGGTTTCACCCAGAATGGCAGCCTGACCATCCATCTGAGGACCCACTCTGGGGAGAAACCCTACAGCTGCTCCCACTGTGGAGCCTCTTTCAACAACCCCAGCAACCTGCGCAGACACATGGTCACACACCCAGAGCAGGCAGGGACGCTGACACTCTGACACCCAAACTCACCGGTGGCCAGTGGGGCTTTAGGTTCTTTATTTTTCTTCAGCATTCTCTCATTCTTGTTCTCATTCAATTCCATATATGCTTTATTGGCATAAATGGGTTGTTGCCACTGTGGCCAAAGCAAAGTATATGAAGTATTACATAAATTAACAACGTTTTTGAGCAAAAAGAATCATATACAGTGAACAAAAATATAAACGCAACATGCAACAATTTCAAAGATTTTACTGAGTTATAGTTCATATAAGGAAATCAGTCAATTGAAATGAATCCATTATGCCCTAATCTATGGATTTCACATGACTGGGAATGCAGATATACATCTGTTGGTCACAGATTTGTTTTTTTAAAGTAGGGCGTGGTGTGGATCAGAAAACTAGCCAGTATCTGGTGTGACCACCATTTGCCTCAAACAGTGCAAATCCTCATTTGCATAGAGTTGATCAGGCTGTTGATTGTGGCTTGTGGAATGTTGTCCCACTCCTCTTCAATGGCTGTGCGAAGTTGCTGCATATTGGCGGGAACTGGAACATGCTGTCGAGAATGTTGATCCAAAGCATCCCAAACATGCTCAATGGGTGACATGTCTGGTGAATATGCAGGCCATGGAAGAACTGGGACATTTTTAGCTTCCATGAATTGTGTTCAGATCCATGTGACATGGGGCCGTGCATTATCATGCTGAAACATGAAGTGATGGTGGTAGATGAATTGCACGACAATGGGCCTCCAGGATCTCGTCACGGTAGCTCTGCACATTCAAATTGCCATCGATAAAATGCAATTGTGTTTGTTGTCCGTAGCTTATGTCTGCGCATACCATAACCCCACCGTCACCATGGGGCACTCTGTTCACAATGTTGATATCAGCAAACTGCTCACCCACACAAGCCATACACGCTGTCTGTCATCTGCCCGGTACAGTTCAAACTGGGATTCATCCATGAAGAGCACACTTCTCCAGCGTGCCAGTGGCCATCGAAGGTGAGCATTTTCCCACTGAAGTCGGTTACGACTCCGAATTGCAGTCAGGTTGAGACCCTGGTGAGGACAACGAGCTTCACTGAGACTGTTTCTGACAGTTTGCAGAAATTCTTCAGTTGTGCAAACCCACAGTTTCATCAGCTGTCCGGGTGGCTGGTCTCAGACCATGCCGCAGGTGAAGAAGCCAGAGGTCCTGGGCTGGCGTGGTTCACAATGTGGTCTGCGGTTGTGAGGCCGGTTGGACGTACTGCCAAATTCTCTAAAACGACGTTGGAGGCAGCTTATGGTAGAGAAATTTACATTACATTCTTTGACATTATCATTACATTCTCTGGGAACAGCTATGGTGGACATTCCTGCAGTCAGCATTCCAATGCTCCCTCAACTGGAGACATCTGTGACATTGTGTTGTGTGACAAAACTGCACATTTTAGATTGGCCTTATTGTCCCCAGATCATGTTGTTTAATCAGCTTCTTAATATGCCACACCTGTCAGATGGATGGATTATCTTGGCAAAGGATAAATGCTCACTAACAGGGATGTAAGCAAATTTGTGCACAACATTGATAATAATAATTTTTTGCATATGGAAAGTTTCTGGGATCTTTTATTTCAGCTCATGAAATATAGGACCAAAACTTTACACGTTGCGTTTATATTTTTGTTCAGTGTATATCAACAAAAACAATTAATACATTCTCTCACACTTCCCACCCCAGACTGGAACCCACATCTGTCCCGTCGCTCTTATTCTTCCCATCTCCCTGATTTATACTCTGTTGTCTGTCTCTGATTTAATGCACATACTACATAAAGTTACTGTATGAGTAGATTTTAGTAAGTAACCTACTCTGGCCGAAATAAATAAACAGTGTGTTTTGATATGAAGGAATGAATGAGCAAATGCTTTTTTTCTGACTCAGTGGCTGCACTACTAAGCCAATACTCCTATATATAGTGCCTTCGGAAAGTATTTAGACCCCTTGACTTTTTCCACATTGTTATGTTACAGCCTTATTCTAAAATTCATTAGATTTCCCCCCATCTGCACACAATACCCCATAGTGATAAAGCAAAAACAGGTTTTTAGAAAATTGTCCTAATTTATTAAAAACTGATATCAGTTATTTAAGTATTCAGACCCTATACTCAGTACTTTGTTAAAAAGCAACATTAGCAGCGATTACAGCATTGAGTCTTCTTGGATATGACGCTACAAGCTTGGCACACCTGTATTTCGGGAGATTCTCACATTTTTCTCTGCAGATCCTCTCAAGCTCTGTCAGGTTGGATGGGGAGCATCGCAGCACAGCTATTTTCAGGTCTCTTCAGAGATGTTCGATTGGGTTCAAGTCCGGCCTCTGGCTAGGTCACTCAAGGTCATTGAGACTTGTCCCGAAGCCACTCCTGCGTTGTCTTGGCTGTGTGCTTAGGGTCGTTGATCTGTTGTAAGGTGAACCTTCACCCCAGTCTGAGGTCCTGAGCGCTCTGGAGTAGGCTTTCATCAAGGATGTCTCTGTACTTTGCACTGTTCATCTTTCCCCTCGATCCTGACTAGTCTCCCAGTCCCTGCAGCTGAAAAACATCCCCACAGCATGATGTTGCCACCACCATGCTTTACCGTAGGGATAGTGCCAGCTTTCCTCCTGTCGTGACGCTTGGCATTCAGGCCAATCTTGGTTTTATCAGACCAGAGAATCTTGTTTCTCATGGTCTTACAGTCCTTTGGGTGCCTTTTGGCAAACTCCAAGTGGGCTGTCATGTGCCTTTTACTGAGGAGTAGCTTCCGTCTGACCACTTTACCATACAGCCCTGATTGGTGGATTGCTGCAGAGATGTTTGTCCTTCTGGAAGGTTCTCCCATCTCCAGAGAGGAACTTTAGAGCTCTGTCAGAGTGACCATCAGGTTCTTGGGCACCTCCCTGACCAAGGCCCGTCTTCCCCGATTGCTCAGTTTGGCCGAGCGGCCAGCTCTAGGAAGAGTCTTGGTGGTTCCAAACTTCTTCCATTGAAGAATTATGGAGGCCACTGTGTTCTTAGATCTTCAATGCTGCAGACATGTTTTGGTACCCTTGCCCAGATCTGTGCCTTGACACAATCCTGTCCCAGAGCTCTATGGACAATTCCTTCGATCACATGGCTTGGTTTTTGCTCTGACATGCACTGTCAACTGTGGAACTTTATATAGACAGCTGTGTGCCTTTCCAAATCATGTCCAATCAATTGAGTATACCACAGGTGGGCTCCAATCAAGTTGTAGAAACAGCTCAAGGATTGTCAATGGAAACAGGATGCACCTGAGCTCAATTTTGAGTCTCATAACAAAGGGTCTGAATATTTATGTAAATAAGGTATGTTTTAATGTTTTATTTTTAAAACATTTACAAAAACGTGTTTTTGCTTTGTCATTATGGGGTTTTGTGTGTAGATTGCTGAGGATTTTTTAAACATTTAATTTTAGAATAAGTAACAAGATGTGGAAATCAAGCTGTCTGCTGAATTCTTTCCGTAGTCACTGTATATAACAGTAAACAGTTGTTTGCAGTTTTACCTCTAGAGTGCAGCATTGCCTCCTTTTAGCAATTTTGTACTGTGGTTTTTAGCCTAGAGACTCTTCACCATCATGGGGGTCTCTTCAGGAATCTTCAGGAAATTGGGAAATTCCTTACATTGTTGGGGGGTGAGTCTCGGACATTTCACAACTTCAACATCAAGTTTTGAACCAATCCCAATTGAAAAAATATACAGTGCCTTGCGAAAGTATTCGGCCCCCTTGAACTTTGCGACCTTTTGCCACATTTCAGGCTTCAAACATAAAGATATAAAACTGTATTTTTTTGTGAAGAATCAACAACAAGTGGGACACAATCATGAAGTGGAACGACATTTATTGGATATTTCAAACTTTTTTAACAAATCAAAAACTGAAAAATTGGGCGTGCAAAATTATTCAGCCCCCTTAAGTTAATACTTTGTAGCGCCACCTTTTGCTGCGATTACAGCTGTAAGTCGCTTGGGGTATGTCTCTATCAGTTTTGCACATCGAGAGACTGAAATTTTTTCCCATTCCTCCTTGCAAAACAACTCGAGCTCAGTGAGGTTGGATGGAGAGCATTTGTGAACAGCAGTTTTCAGTTCTTTCCACAGATTCTCGGTTGGATTCAGGTCTGAACTTTGAGTTGGCCATTCTAACACCTGGATATGTTTATTTTTTAACCATTCCATTGTAGATTTTGCTTTATTTTGCTTTAAAGCAGGCCCAAACCATGATGCTGCCACCACCATGTTTGACAGTGGGGATGGTGTGTTCAGGGTGATGAGCTGTGTTGCTTTTACGCCAAACATAACGTTTTGCATTGTTGCCAAAAAGTTCAATTTTGGTTTCATCTGACCAGAGCACCTTCTTCCACATGTTTGGTGTGTCTCCCAGGTGGCTTGTGGCAAACTTTAAACAACACTTTTTATGGATATCTTTAAGAAATGGCTTTCTTCTTGCCACTCTTCCATAAAGGCCAGATTTGTGCAATATACGACTGATTGTTGTCCTATGGACAGAGTCTCCCACCTCAGCTGTAGATCTCTGCAGTTCATCCAGAGTGATCATGGGCCTCTTGGCTGCATCTCTGATCAGTCTTCTCCTTGTATGAGCTGAAAGTTTAGAGGGACGGCCAGGTCTTGGTAGATTTGCAGTGGTCTGATACTCCTTCCATTTCAATATTATCGCTTGCACAGTGCTCCTTGGGATGTTTAAAGCTTGGGAAATATTTTTGTATCCAAATCCGGCTTTAAACTTCTTCACAACAGTATCTCGGACCTGCCTGGTGTGTTCCTTGTTCTTCATGATGCTCTCTGCGCTTTTAACGGACCTCTGAGACTATCACAGTGCAGGTGCATTTATACGGAGAATTACACACAGGTGGATTGTATTTATCATCATTAGTCATTTAGGTTAACATTGGATCATTCAGAGATCATCACTGAACTTCTGGAGAGAGTTTGCTGCACTGAAAGTAAAGGGGCTGAATAATTTTGCACGCCCAATTTTTCAGTTTTTGATTTGTTAAAAAAGTTTGAAATATCCAATAAATGTCGTTCCACTTCATGATTGTGTCCCACTTGTTGTTGATTCTTCACAAAAAAATACAGTTTTATATCTTTATGTTTGAAGCCTGAAATGTGGCAAAAGGTCGCAAAGTTCAAGGGGGCCGAATACTTTCGCAAGGCACTGTATATATACAGTGGGGCAAAAAAGTATTTAGTCAGCCACCAATTGTGCAAGTTCTCCCATTTAAAAAGATGAGAGGGGCCTGTAATTTTCATCATAGGTACACTTCAACTATGACAGACAAAATTAGATTTTTTTTCTCCAGAAAATCACATTGTAGGATTTTTAATGAATTTATTTGCAAATTATGGTGGAAAATAAGTATTTGGTCACCTACAAACAAGCAAGATTTCTGGCTCTCACAGACCTGTAACTTCTTCTTTAAAAGGCTCCTCTGTCCTCCACTCGTTACCTGTATTAATGGCACCTGTTTGAACTTGTTATCAGTATAAAAGACACCTGTCCACAACCTCAAACAGTCACACTGCAAACTCCACTATGGCTAAGACCAAAGAGCTGTCAAAGGACACCAGAAACAAAATTGTAGACCTGCACCAGGCTGGGAAGACTGAATCTGCAATAGGTAAGCAGCTTGGTTTGAAGAAATCAACTGTGGGAGCAATTATTAGGAAATGGAAGACATACAAGACCACTGATAATCTCCCTCGATCTGGGGCTCCACGCAAGATCTCACCCCGTGGGGTCAAAATGATCACAAGAACGGTGAGCAAAAATCCCAGAACCACACGGGGGGACCTAGTGAATGACCTGCAGAGAGCTGGGACCAAAGTAACAAAGCCTACCATCAGTAACACACTACGCCACCAGGGACTCAAATCCTGCAGTGCCAGACGTGTCCCCCTGCTTAAGCCAGGACATGTCCAGGCCCGTCTGAAGTTTGCTAGAGAGCATTTGGATGATCCAGAAGAAGATTGGGAGAATGTCATATGGTCAGATGAAACCAAAATATAACTTTTTGGTAAAAACTCAACTCGTCGTGTTTGGAGGACAAAGAATGCTGAGTTACATCCAAAGAACACCATACCTACTGTGAAACATGGGGGTGGAAACATCATGCTTTGGGGCTGTTTTTCTGCAAAGGGACCAGGACGACTGATCTGTGTAAAGGAAAGAATGAATGGGGCCATGTATCGTGAGATTTTGAGTGAAAACCTCCTTCCATCAGCAAGGGCATTGAAGATTAAACGTGGCTGGGTCTTTCAGCATGACAATGATCCCAAACACACCGCCCGGGCAACGAAGGAGTGGCTTCGTAAGAAGCATTTCAAAGGTCCTGGAGTGGCCTAGCCAGTCTCCAGATCTCAACCCCATAGAAAATCTTTGGTGGGAGTTGAAAGTCCGTGTTGCCCAGCAACAGCCCCAAAACATCACTGCTCCAGAGGAGATCTGCATGGAGGAATGGGCCAAAATACCAGCAACAGTGTGTGAAAACCTTGTGACCTCTGTCATTGCCAACATAGGGTATATAACAAAGTATTGAGATCAACTTTTGTTATTGACCAAATACTTATTTTCCACCATAATTTGCA
The DNA here is from genome assembly GCF_034236695.1 of Oncorhynchus nerka. Lineage (NCBI taxonomy): Eukaryota > Metazoa > Chordata > Actinopteri > Salmoniformes > Salmonidae > Oncorhynchus > Oncorhynchus nerka. The sequence continues at coordinate 57,309,270 of NC_088401.1, forward strand.
AATAAATTCATTAAAAATCCTACAATGTGATTTTCTGGATTTTTTTTCTCATTTTGTCTGTCATAGTTGAAGTGTACCTATGATGAAAATTACAGGCCTCTCTCATCTTTTTAAGTGGGAGAACATGCACAATTGGTGGCTGACTAAATACTTGTTTGCCCCACTGTGTGTATATATATATATATTTGTTTTTAATGTCCATTCAGTTGGATATTTGTGGAGATTTCTAGTGTGCTTTGTGCTCCTGACGGTTCATTCTGCAACCTGTGACACCATTACTTGGGCGGAATCTTTTTCGGCCAACTGTTATCCGTATTTACGGTATATAAAAAAATCTATCTGTTATGCCCGCCCTCTAGCCCCTATGTATTCGTCCCGTTGCTTTGCTCCGACCGAGTTTGACCGAGAAACCAGGAAAGAAGAAGAAAAAGAAACGGGGATAAAATAAATACGTTAGGAAGAGGCCGAGAATACGAGACGGATATGTAAGTAAAATAAAATATACAAGCCTATTGAATGGATCGTTTGTCAGTGTTTTACTTCGCAAACCGCAGTGTCGTCAAGGAGTGGTCACTGGGGCACAGATCAGCACTACTTTTCCAATGCCCGTGATTGGGGTTAAAACGCCCAAATTCCGCTCTACACGGATAGCCAGCTTGAAGTCTGTCTAGTAGGCCAGTGTCTACCACAAGTGGAGGCGGAGGACCTATTATCTAGCTAGCTACCTACCAAACATTTTAACCAGCGTGCAAAGGTTCGTTTAAATTCAAACTCAAGACTGCTCGGTGTGTTAGCAACTAACGTTAGCTTGCCAGCTAGTTTCTGCTAATCTAGGCACACCATGGATGGTTAGTAAACTGGTTAGCTAGTCAAACAAGCTAGCCAGCTAACGATAACTTTGTTAGCTAATCCTCTTGTTAGCTAACTGGTCAACTAAACGAACTAGCCCGCGAGTTTTAGAAATAAACTCGCTGCATCCTTGTAACGTTAATTCATAACTAGCTAGTTGACGGTATTCCATTGTTTTTATTAGCTCAACGTAGCTAGTTACTGTGAACTAGATATGTTTGGAAGAAAACCCATCTGAAAATCCAGGTAGCCATCGTTCCCCGAATGCCCATGCACCGATTGATCTTTTGTTTGAATTTTACATAATCCTGGCCTCAATCGAACTCATTCAACTGGCTGTTAAACCTATCAATTTAAGCAAAATAACATTTTGTAGGTACAAAAAAAATCTAAACACTTATTTTGGCACGATTGCCATATGAATGTCCTTGCTGACTAACAATAATGGCTAGCGAAGTGTTTTTCGTGTTACTATGGATGGTTGATCAAAAATACCTTTTTGGTTTGTGCAACTCATTAATTTTACTAGTCGCTATGCAAGACTCTAGTGTTTAACTTAACATTTTCACTGTTAAACCTTCGCGGTAACTTCTATGTTCTTGTCGTTTTAGTGTCTGAAGTGTGGTGACAACAGCCCCACTTCAAACGAGGGGACAAGCAAGCATACAGTATTGACTACACCTGACACAGGTAAGGGTGGTTGAGTTGTCCCATATTTTCTCCCCATGTGAAGGATTATAAGATAAACCAAAGCCTGAACTAAGAACAAGTTCTCCCTCGACCATATTTAATTAGATGTGTTTGCTATTGCCTTTGGTTGTTTTTGTCATTACCAGTTATTTATACAATGTGTATGGCTGCATATAACTGTTGTAGTGGTTCGGATGGTCTTCAAGTTGAATTCCCCCAACAGGTGTTTCCCCCGTCAGCTAACCTGTTCTGGTGGTTCCTGAGTGGACTTGTTTTGTTAGGGAAAAGGTTTGGGCGGGATGAACTGTCGACATGTGCTTTGAATAAGAAGGATCCAACCCCAAGGATCCAATTGGGTTGTAATTATTGGCATTTGTATTTCATGTCTAGCCAAGGAAGCCAAAGTCACTGTTTGTTGCTTGTTCATGTGAGGTGATGTTGGAATTAATTTGGGTATATCAGTCAAGTCTGGTGCAGGTGTTTCTCAGTCTGATAATAGTCAACAAGGGAACTCCCTGAGACTGTCACTGTGATGCAGTGCAGGTGGAACAGGTGAGCACCGAGTGTGTCTGTGTACTCTAACAGACCATGTTTTAGTTGTTGTGAAGTAGCTGAGGTTGTTGATATTCTACAGGCGATGTTTGTGTGACCAGGTGAGTTGTCTAGAGGTTATAGTCTTGAAAGCAATCAAATTATATTTGTCAATGCTTCGTAAACGGGTGTAGACGAACAGTTAAATGGTTACTTACGAGCCCAACACAGAGAAATATGTCAAAATAATAACATAAAAGAATAAATACACAATGAATGATGAGTCAATGCAGGTAGTCCGGGTAGCTATTTGGTTAACTATTTAGTAATCTTACACTTGGTGGTAGGAGCTGTAGAGGGTCCTGTTGGTTCCAGAATTGGTGCATTGGTGCCGATGGGACACCTGGTATAGTGGTCCTGGGTGGCAGGGAGATTGGCCCAATGATGTACTGGACCGTACGCGGTACCCTCTGTAGCGCCCTGCGGTCGGATATCAAGCAGTTGCCATAACAAGTGGTGACGCAGCCAGTCAACATGCTCTCAATGGTGCAGCTGGAGAACTTTTTGAAGATCTGAGGGCCAATGCCAAGTCTTTTCAGCCTCCTGAGGGTGAAGCGCGTTGCCGTGCCTTCTCGAAGGTGTGTGTGCACCATTTTTATTCCTTAGTGATGTGGACTGAGTTTTTAAAGCTCTCAACCTGCTCTACTACAGCCCCATCGATGTGGATGGGGTGTGCTCGTCCTTCCGTTTCCTGTAGTCCACAATCAGCTCCTTTGTCTTGCTGATGTTGAGGAAGAGTGAAGACACCCACCAGACTGTCATTGCATGCTCTGAGTACGTGTCCTGGTAATCAGTCTGGCACTGCAGCCTTGTGGAATGTTTACGTGTTTTAACCCTTTGACATGTATGAACACACGGGTCTGATCATTTTGCAGTGGTCCTGGCCTTGTACGCTCAAACCGGTGTGATTAGAACACTTATTTAGAATGTCCATTTAGGATTGATGCAACAGTCAGTGTTTGAGCTGGCCACACTTTTTTTTTCTTCCCCACAAGCATTTTGCACCAACAGTTTTTAAAATGTAATGTCATCAATGTGAGCAGCTTTTTTTTGGTATGCAATGTTCAGACATTCACAGAAGTAAGGACAGCATAACACCATTCTCATCCAAACCGGGAAAATGTAGGCTACATTGCAAAATGTAGCACTAACTGAGGAGAGCGCGACCTAACACAAACGGTCATATTTAGTTAACTCTTGGCTGACAGAAACCATGATATTAATTAGCTTATAGCAATTACAGTAAGTTATCAGACGATGGGTATTTGTTTGCACCGCAGCGTGTTTTTTTTTAGTGTCAAGCGATTATGGAAAGGTTACAAGAGGATTTGGGTCTGTTTGCAGGATGCATGTTGAATGGGGTGTGTGATCTACCATCATTCATTTCTGAAAGTATAACCCTTAACCTCGTTTTGTTATTACGTCTTTGGTCTGACAGGTGTGACAACCAGAATGCATTGTATGATATCAAAAAATATAGCTGACAATTAGCTTAGCATTAGATCATCATAATCCGTACAACCTTCAAAAAATTATTTTACACACGTGTCCATTACAGTCTATGCAATGTATGACTTGTCACCAGTACTTGAAAATGTGAATATAACAGTAAATACATAATGCTCCATACATGCATACGGTGTGCTACAGTAGAAATGACGACACTATATACAGAAACTATAATGGTAACGTGGTAAGGAATTTACTTTGATAGGAACTCACACATGTCCAAAGTTGTTAGTAGTGAAGGCAATGCAGGCGCCAGCCGGAAAATGTGCCAGGGAGGGAAAGTTTGTTCTTGGGCTCTCGTCGAATAGAGGTTTGTCCGGTTCAGTAACGCCTCAAATGTAAATGGTCCGCATCAGTGAAATTGGTCACTTCTATGTGAATGATGAGGCAGAACATACCTCAATTCAAACTGTTGGTAGAAAATAAAACTGGTTAAAAAATAATTTGATATTGACAAGTTGAAACAGCCTATAATTTTCAGGCAGCATGCACTGGTTTGAGGGCAGCATGGGTTAACTGTCCTGTAACAATCACATTTTGGAACATTGAGTGCATTCTGACATCACGCGCATAACAAAACTCACGCTGGGGTGACCGGTAAAGATAGTTGGAACTCACGTGGGAAAAGGTTAAAGGTCTTATTCACATTGGCTACATAAAGCGCGATCAGTTGTCCGGTACTTCTGGTGCTCTCATGCGTGGTTCAGTGTCGCTTGCCTCGAAGCGAGCATGGAAGGCATTTAGCTCATCTGGTAGGGCAGCCTGAAGCTGGGTATCCCTTTTGTATTCTGTGATAGTTTGCAAATTTTACCACTTTCGAGCGTCAGTCGGCACAGTACGATTCGATCTTACTCCTTTATTGAAGCTTTGCCTGTTTGATGAGGTCATGGCGGGATTTCTCTTACACGTCCAGATTAGTATACCACTCCTTGAAAGCGGCAGCTCTGTGTGGCTGTTGTCGCCATAGCTTCTGGTTTTTGGATATGTACGTACAGTCACTGTGGGGACGATGTCGTCGATGCACTTATTAATGAAGCTGGTGACTGATGTGAAACATGTAAACATATTCCAGTCTGTGCTTCATTGGATCACTTCTGTAATTGAGCGTGTCACTGGTACTTCCTGTTTTGAGTTATTTTGCTTGTGAACAGGAATCGTGTTATGGTCAGATTTGTATGGGTTTCTGTGTGTGGAGTAAAGGTGACATAGAGTAAATATTTTTGGGGCATCTAGTTGCATAGGTGACATGCTGGTAAAAATGAGGTAAAACAGATTTGTTTCTCTACATTAAAATCTGCCTCTGGATGTGCATTTTCTTGTTTGCTAATGGCCCTATACAGAAAAATATAGAACACTTTTGTTACATAGTCTGATCTGCAGTTTGAGGTATTCTGAGGTGCACAAGAACTTGGGACTTCTTTAACATTTAGAGATTTTGCACCAGCTGTTGGTAAAAGAGACACCACTCATCTTACCCGAGGCTGCCGTCTGATCTTAACGATGCATGGAAAAGCCAGTGAGGTGTATAATGTCCATGTTCAGCCACGACTACGAGAAACAGGATATTACAGTTCAGTTACAAATCAGAGGGCAATTGAGGTCTAGATGCTCGCCGACTTAGTCTAATAATTCCCGCGATCCTGACTTGTCTCCCAGTCCCTGAAAAACATCCCCACAGCATGATGCTGCCACCACCATGCTTCATTGTAGGGATGGAAACCACTGTTCTTTGGGACCTTTAATGCTGCAGACATGTTTTTGTGCCCTTCCCCAGATCTGTGCCTCGACACAATCCTGTCTCGGAGCTCTACGGACTATTCCTTCCACCTCATTGCTTGGCTTTTGCTCTGACATGCACTGTCAACTGTGGGACCTTATATAGACAGGTGTGTGCCTTTCCAAATCATGTCCAATCATTTGAATATACCACAGGTGGACTAAAGTCAAGTTGTAGAATGGAAACCGGATGCACCTTACTCAAAATTGAGCACTCATAGCAAAGGATATGAATGCTTATGTAAATAAGGTGTTTATTTTTAATACATTTGCAAACATTTCTAAACCTGTTTTCACTTTCTCAGTATGGGGTATTGTGTGTAGTTTGAGAATTAAAATCCATTTTAGAATAACACTAATGTAACAAATGTGAGAAATGGGAAGGTGTCTGAATACCTTTTCGTGCGAAGGCACTGTAGTAGCGGCTTAATGTTACATGTATGCTTGTAATCGTTAAGGACTTGGGAGTTTGTTAGGATAAAGAAGAAACGGAATGGCGCTAAGCGCTGGCAAAACCCTAGAGGATAACCTGGTTGTCTGCTTTCCACCAACACTGGGAGATGTGTTCACGTTTTTCAGCAGGACAATAACCTAAAACACAATGTCAAATCTACACTGTAGTTGCTTAGCAAGACAGTGAATGTTCCTGAGTGGCCAAGTTAGTTTTGACTTAAATCTATGGAAAGACCTGAAAATGATGGTTTAGCAATGATCTATAACCAGAATTTTGTAAATAAAAATAGGCTAATGTTGCACAATCCAGTTGTGGAAAGCTCTTAGAGACGTACCCAGAAAGACTCACAGCTGTAATCGATTCCAAATGGGATTTTACAAAGTATTGACTCAAGGGTTTGAATACTTCTGTCATTTAGGTTTTTGTATTTCATTTTCCATAAATTTGCTAGAATGTCAAAACATGTTTTCACTTTGTCATTATTTGGTATTGTGTGTAGATGGGTGAGGAAAAAATATATTTAATCCATTTTGAATTCAGGCTGTAACCAAAAAAATCTGGAATAAGTCAAGGGGTATGAGTACTTTCTGAAGGCAATGTAGGGCATGTTTTTTCAGGTAGAGAGCTCACAAAGCAACTGCTTTCCAGCCCTCTAGATTGCACGTTCTCATCTCTAGTCCACACCTATTATTATAGCTTAGTGCTCAGCACAGACTGGACAAGTAGGCGGGCAACCAATGATTATGGTCATTGTAGTTTAGTGCAGAAAACATGGTAATTAATTGTGGAGAATTTGCATGTTGGAAACTACTACATCAATCAGATCAAGCCTGAAATGTGAGATCTCTACAGAAACTGTGCATTGATCACACAGAAAAAAACGAGAGCAAAATGGAAATCAAATAATTAAACGGACGTCAGGCTAATTAGTTTTTTCACCCAAAAAGTAACCAAGATTTCGGGTTAATAACTAATGCATGAATGCTACGCTGTATTCTCCTGGCTAGGGTGAGTCACATTGACTGCTGCAGAATCAGACAGGATGATATGACCCGTGGTGTGTCAGTGTTGTATCAGGCCTATGTGCGTCTGAGTGCACATGTATTCTTTATCATTGAGCCTAAGGCGCTCTGCTTTTATCTGCTGACATGGTGACCTAGAGATATTGACGTCAGTGCAGTTGAGGTAATGGTTGGTTGTTGCAGTAGCATCCGCTTTTTCTTCCTCTTACAGGTTTTATTGATTAGTTTACTTCCTCAACACGAGTGGGAGGGTGGTTAGGGGTGAAGGTAGAAGCCTCAAAATCATAAATGGAAGCGAAAGAACAGTGACCACAGGTAGTGGCAGCGAGATTAGTGGCAACTTTGTACTGTTGCTATACCCCATAGTCCAGCCAAGGTCAGTGAATTAAGAGAACTTAGCTTGAAGAGCTGAATCGGGTGTGGAACAAAGGCTTGTGCGCACCCTGCTGCTTATCTTCAGTGAATACCACTCATGTCTTCATTCATCCCTAAAGGAGAATCCATAACATCCTGTTTCTTAGGAAGGGAATGGTGGGGGGAGGGCAGCAGCAATGTTATTGTTCAGCGATACTCACAGCTGACTTCCGATAGGCTTTAAGGCTAAAATATCTTACTACTTACTTGGAAAGGGTATGATGCAGCGGTAAGTCGACTAGGAATCTGCTTAAAGCGACATAGAGATGTTTTTACATTTTTCTATCTACAGTTGAAGTCGGAAGTTTACATACACTTTAGCCAAATGCATTTAAATTCAGTTTTTCACAATTCCTGACTATTAGTCCTGGTAAATATTCTCTGTCTTAGGTCTGTTAGGATCACCACTTTATTTTAAGAATGTAAAATGTTAGAATAATAGTAGAATGATTTATTTCATCGTATTCCCAGTGGGTCAGAAGTTTACATACACTCAATTAGTATTTGGTAGCATTGCCTTTTAAATTGTTGGGTCAAATGTTTTCTATAGGATCGAGTCAGGGTTTTGTGATGGCCACTCCAATACCTTGACTTTGTTGTCCTTAAGCCATTTTTCCACAACTTTGGAAGTATGCATGGGTTCATTGTCCATTTGGAAGACCAATTTGAGACCAAGCTTTAACTTCCTGACTGATGTCTTCACATGTTGCTTCAATATATCCACATTTTCCTACCTCATGAATGTTATAAGCAGCCAGCTTGCTTCATCTGGCTATTGAGGCTCAACCTGACTGGGTTATGTGTTGTGAAGCTAGCCACAATAGCTGACTTTGCGGTTAGCTTTTAAAATAAAACTATGTAATTGACAGTGATGCAAATTAACACAAATAGTAAAATTGCCATACCTTTTATTTTGAAGGCTAACCGCAAAGTCCACTATTGTGGCTTATCCTTATTGTGGCTAGTTTCACATAGATGGGTCCGGACACCATTAACTTCTCAACTCAAATGTTATTTTTCACGTACACACAGTGTAGCGAAATGCTTGTGCTTCTAGTTCCGACAATGCAGTAATAACCAACGAGTAATCTAACCTAACAATTTCAACAACAGCTACGTTATACACACAAGTGTAATGGGATGAAGAATATGTACATAAAGATGTATGAATGAGTGATGGTACAGAACGGCATAGGCAAGATGCAGTAGGTGGTATAGAGTACAGTATATACATGAGATGGGTATGTAAACATTATATTAAGTGGCTAGGGATGCATTTTTTTTTTTTACATGTATGGCAGCAGCCACTTGATGTTAGTGGTGGCTGTTTAACAGTCTGATGGCCTTGAGATGGAAGCTGTTTTTCAGTCTCTCTGTCCCTGCTTTGATGCACCTGTACTGACCTTGCCTTCTGGATGATAGCGGGGTGAACAAGCAGTGGCTCGGGTGGTTGTTGTCCTTGATGATCTTTATGGCCTTCCTGTGACATCGGGTGATGTAGGTGTCCTGGAAGGCAGGTAGTTTGCCCCCGGTGATGCGTTGTGCAGACCTCACTACCCTATAGAGAGCCTTACGGTTCTGGGCGGAGCAGCTGCCGTACCAGGAGGTGATACAGCCCGACAGGATGCTCTCGATTGTGCATCTGTAAAGGTTTGAGTGTTTTTGGTGACAAGCCACATTTCTTCAGCCTCCTGAGGTTGAAGAGGCGCTGCTGCACCTTCTTCACCACGCTGTCTGTGTGGGTGGACCAATTCAGTTTGTCCGTGATGTGTACACCGAGGAACTTAAAAGTTAATACTCTCTCCTACTGTCCCGTCAATGTGGATAGGGGGGTGCTCCCTCTGCTGTTTCCTGAAGTCCACAATCATCTCCTTTGTTCTGTTGTGAGGTTATTTTCCTGACACCACACTCCGAGGGCCCTCACCTCCTCCCTGAAGGACGTCTCGTCGTTGTTGGTAATCAAGCCTACCACTGTAGTGTCGTCTGAAAACTTTATGATTGAGTTGGAGGCGTGCATGGCCATGCAGTCGTGGGTGAACAGGGAGTACAGGAGAGGGCTCAGAATGCACCCTTGTGGGGCCCCATTGTTGAGGATCAGCGGGGTGGAGATGTTGTTACCTACCCTCACCACCTGGGGGTGGCCCGTCAGGAAGTCCAGTACCCAGTTGCACTGGACGGGGTCGAGACACAGGGTCTTGAGCTTGATGACGAGGGTCATCAAGCTCGAGGGTACTATGGTGTTAAATGCTGAGCTGTAGTCGATGAACAGCATTCTCACATAGGTATTCCTCTTGTCTAGATGGGTTAGGGCAGTGTGGTTGCGATTGCGTCAACTGTGGAACTATTGGGGCAGTAAGCAAATTGGGGTGGGTCTAGGCTATCAGGTAGGGTGGAGGTGATATGGTCCTTGACTAGTCTCTCAAAGCACTTCATGATGACGGAAGTGAGTGCTACGGGGCGGTAGTCGTTTAGCTCCGTTACCTTAGTTTTCTTGGGAACAGGAACAATGGTGGCCCTCTTGAAGCATGTGGGAGCAGCAGACTGGGATAAGGATTGATTGAATATGTCCGTAAACACACCAGCCAGCTGGTCTGCGCATGCTCTGAGGAAGCGGCTAGCGATGCCGTCTGGGCCTGCAGCCTTGCGAGGGTTAACACGTTTAAATGTTTTACTCACGTCGGCTGTAGTGAAGGAGAGTCTGCAGGTTTTGGTAGCGGGCCGCGTCAGTGGCACTGTATTGTCCTCAAAGCGAGCAAAGAAGTTATTTAGTCTGTCTGGGAGCAAGACATCCTGTTCCGCGACGGTGCTGGTTTTCTTTTTGTAATGCGTGATAGACTGTAGACCCTGCCACATACCTCTTGTGTCTGAGCCGTTGAATTGCGATGGGCACCGTCCCACCTGGCCAACATCCGGTGAAATTGCAGAGCGCGAAATTCAAACGACAGTATTATAAATATTTAACTTTCATAAAATCACAAGTGTAATACATCAAAATTAAGCTTTACTTCTTGTTAATTAACCTCTCTGGGATAGGTGGGACGCAATCGTCAGGGAAAATATAGCCAAATTCAAATAAAATACTATAAAAATCAAACTTTCAGTAAATCACACATGCAAGATAGCAAATTAAAGCTACACTCGTTGTGAATCCAGCCAACATGTCCGATTTCAAAAAAGGCTTTTCGGTGAAAGTATAAAATGCTATTATCTGATGATAGCATAACAGTAAACATTGAGAGAGTAGCATATTTCAACCCTGCAGGCGCGAGACAAAACACAGAAATAAAAATATAATTCATGCCTTACCTTCGATGAACTTATTTTGTTGGCACTCCAATATGTCCCATAAACATCACAAATGGTCCTTTTGTTCGATTAATTCTGTCGATATATATCCCAAGATTTCCATTTTATTTGGCGTGTTTGATCCAGAAAAACACACAACTTGCGCAACGTAAATACAAAATATCTCAAGTTACCTGTAAACTTTGCCAAAACATTTCAAACTACTTTTGTAATAAAACTTTAGGTATTTTTAAATGTAAACAATCGATCAAATTGAAGACTGGATGATCTGTGTTAAATACAGGAGGAAACCAAACTGACGCTTTTCTGGTCACGTGCCTCGATCAAAAAGTACACATGAATTGACTCTCGTTCTGAGCTGTGCTACTTCTTCATTACACAAAGGAAAAACCTCAACCAATTTCTACAGACTGGTGACATCCAGTGGAAGCAGGAAAGTCGATTAGAAATCTGGATTCCCCATGAAAACTCACTGAAAAGACAGTGACCCCCCCTCCAAAAAAAAATCTGAATGGTTTGTCCTCAGGGTTTTGCCTGCTAAATAAGTTCTGTTATACTCAGACATGATTCAAACAGTTTTAGAAACTTTGCGAAGGTCAGAAATAGCGATATAAAAAAAGACTTACCTTTGATGATCTTCTTCTGTTGGCACTCAAAGGTCCCAGTTACATCACAAATGGTCCTTTTGTTTGATAATGTCCTTTATATCCATACAAACTCAGTTTAGCTGGCGCGCTTCAGTCAATAATCGACCCAGTTTCCCATGCATCCAAAATGTTACTAATAAACTTTTCCAAACAATGTTTATAATCAAACCTTAGGTACTGTAATACGTAAATAAACAATCAAATTTAAGACGGAGAATCGTTATGGTCTTTCCCGGAGAAAAATACCAAAGAACGCGCTCTCTTCCATGCGCTTGGAAACACTACAGCCAAAATGGGAGCCACCTAGAAAAACTACAGTTTCTGGCTAATTTTTTCAAAAAACCAGCTGGAAACTCTTTCTAAAGAAAATATGGGGCATCTGCCAAAAATGTCATATCAGTGCGTCATTAACCTATGTGATTCGTGTAGATCTGATGAGAAGTTTGGGCAGGGGGCTTGGCTTTGAATCACACTTCTGGCTGTAAGCAACCGAGTGCTGTGCGATTGGAAAAATACTGGCTGTATCCAAGGCTCAGCCAGTCGTTCATATAACTGAATGCAGCACACTACTGAAGAGCGAATAGACAACCACTGTGCTAGTTACAGCATCAGCACCTCATGAGCTATAGAAGTGAAAGGAACACCACACACTTTCCCTATTTCTCACTTTTTCAATACAGTGGATGAAAAGGGGTATGCTAGGTGTACTCTCTGCCTGAAAGATCAATTATGTCAACAAAGTGTATCATGCTCTGCTGGCACATTGTAGAACAGATGTCCACAGGCAGAAGATGTACAATGTAATAATGTGCAGTGTAGCCCAAAGATATGGCTTGTCGTGTTGCACTTGACAGTAACACGTGTGAGTGAGGGGCGATTATTACTCCTTTTTTTTTTTTACTCAGTCATTGTTTTTTTTGCACACATGTAGCCTTGTGCACTTGATCGTCGTCTACTATAGTGTTCATTATAATAGAGCAAAAAGAATGCCCTTTTGTTTAATTATATTTCTACTTTAAGATGTTTTTTCCCAAGTGCAATATTTAGGTTGGTGTGTGTGGTCACAAGCGTTCTATTATAAAGGCTGTCATGGCTAATTGCAATATTAGTGGGGTTTTTCCTCAATACTTAATTGTCATTTGCGGTAAAGTCTAGGCAACTAATAACATTGGATTGCTCTCTTTACATTTTTTAAACTCTGAGTTAGGTTCCCATGAACCACTTGATATTTTTCTTATTTAATTAGTTAACCTGCATTTCCCCCAAACAGGGATTGTTTTTGCATGTTTTGGTGCAACAGTGTTACCTTTTTGGGCCCTCACCAGTTTGCATCCCTGTCTTCAACACCAAGTTTATGTAGCTATGTCTAAATCTGGCCTCTACAAGGGAAAATACATTTTTATAAATTCAAAACAAATATTGAAAATATTTAAGGGGAACTGAAAGGTGTGCAACATGATGGATGATTGAAGCAGAGGCAAAATCAGTAAGTTCAGCCCCCCTTAAACACACTCGAACGCTTTCACGCTTGTGCTCACTCACACAAACTTCTCATTGTTCCAGTGGCCTCCCAAACCAACAGCTGTGAATTCCCCACTCTCTGTGGTTTACACTCAGACACGCAGACCCACACACCAATGAACAAAAAAAAAACATGCTCAAACACTCGCACATTCCTTATTTGTAAATGATGACAAACATTTGGATTTGAGTGGTAATGATAGGTTTCACTAAATGAATGAGACTGTGTGGAATGCCAGACTTGGTTTTGCTCGCTTTGTGAATGGGTCACTGTGACCCAGGCTTGCCTTGAGATGTTACTGTCTCCATATTGAACCCACAGTTCTCCTACTACAGTTTGTTGTGTCTTAACTAGGGACTTTAGTAGCGATTTGAGCCGACAGTGAGGAATGTAAGCTTCACTTTATTTTTATTCCGCACTCCTTATCTTCTCTCTACTCCTCCCCTCTTTCTCTCCTGGCTGTAGGGTAGATAACAACAGTTCAGTGCTGTTGTACTGCGTTTTCCCATATAAGGGCATGTGTTACTGGACAAGAGTTTGTGCAGGTGGGCAGTGGCCTTTGGCTGTGTTTGTTAAAATGATGTCATCCATCCTCATCACTTCTTCACACCCCTCATCTCTGATTCCTGAACCCCTCTATTCCAAAATAAAGCAACCCGCTTGAAATATTCATCCCTTTTTTAAACAATAGAAATTGTATCTCTAGCTGCCTTTTCTGCCCCTATCTGTCATCCATCCTACTTCCTTTTTTTCTATATATATATTTTTTTCACCTCCACCATTCCTCTTCTGGAGAAGCAGAGCAAAAAGCAACAAGGAAGTGGGAATTGGCCTGTAATAGACGTGGAATGGGATTTGTGTGTGTGGTGAGTCATCAGACAGGAGCCGACAAGGCAGCTAGAGGTACTATTTCTATTGTTTAAAGGGAAGTTCTACTCAGTGATGTCATCACATTCCATGCTGGCCTGATCTCTACCCTTGCTCTCTGTGGCTCGGACACTTTCTCTCACACTATTTTTCTCTCATTCCGCTTCTTTCTCGTTCTCACACACTCAGTCCCCCACAGGTGAAACTGTGAGTCAGCCCCCCCCCACCCCTCCCATTTCACAATACACCTCTGTTCCTCCTTTTGCCTTTTTACCCCGTTGTCAACACCTCTCGCTCTTTCAGATCAATTTCAGTTTAAGTGGCTTTATTGGCATGGGAAACAATGTTTACATTGCCAAGCAAGTGAAATGGATAACACAAAAGTGAAATAAGCTATAAATTAACAGTAAACATTACACAAGTTTCAAAAGAAAAGACATTTCAAATGTCATGTCTATATACAGCGTTGTCATGATGTGCAAAAGGGAAAATAAATATAGGTTGTATTTACAATGGTTTGTTCTTCACTGGTTGCCCTTTTCTTGAGGCAACAGGTCACAAATCTTGCTGCTGTGATTGTACACTCTGGTATTTCATCCAATAGATATTGGATTTACTTAATTTATTTGTGGGTCTGTGTAATCTGAGGGAAATATGTGTCTCTATGGCCATACATTTGGCAGGGGGTTAGGAAGTGCAGCTCAGTTTCAACTCATTTTGTGGGCAGTGGGCGCATAGCCTGTCTTCTCTTGAGAGCCTGTCTGCATTCAGCAGCCTTTCTCAATAGCAAGGCTATGCTCACTGAGTCTGTACATAGTCAAAGCTTTCCTTAAGTTTGGGTCAGTCACAGTGGTCAGGTATTCTGCCCCTGTGTACTCTCTGTTTAGGGACAAATAGCATTCTAGTTTGCTCTGTTTTTTTGTAAATGCTTTCCAATGTGTCAAGTAATTATCTTTTTGTTTCTCCTGATTTTGGTTGGGTCTAATTGTGTTTTGCGTTCCTGGATCTCTTTTGGTTCTGTTCATGAACAGAGCTCTGGGACCAGCTTCCTTCGGGTTCTCTTCTCCAGGTTCATTTCTCTGTAGGTGATGGCTTTGTTATGGGAGGTTTGGGAATCACTTCCTTTTAGACATTTGTAGAATTTACCGCCTCTTTTCTGGATTTTGATCATTAGCGGGTGTTTGCCAAATTCTGCTCTGCATGCGTTATTTGTTGTTTTATGTTGTACATGGAGGATATATTTGCAGAATTCTGCATGCCGTCTCAATTTGGTGTTTGCCCCATTTCGTGAATTCTTGGTTGGTGAGCGGACCCCAGACCTCACAACCACAAAGTGCAATGGATTCTGGAACTGATTCAAGTATTTTTAGATGGATCCTAATTGGTATGTTTCTTTAGATGACATAGGCGCTTTTTGCCTTCACACAGATCGTTCACATCTTTGGAAGTTACCTGTGGCGCTTATGTTTAGGCCGAGGTTTGTAGTTTTTGTGTGTTCTAGGCCAACGTTGTCTAGATGGAATTTGTGGTCCTGGCGACTGAACCTTTTTTTTTTTTGGAACACCATTTTTGAGATTTATGGTCAGGGCCCATCTATGCAAGGTCTGACTGAATCTATGCAGAAGATATAGGTGCTGTGTAGGCCCTCCTTGGTTGGGGACAGAAGCACCAGATCATCAGCGAACAGACGTTTGACTTCAGATTCTAGTAGGGCTGGGTGCTGCTGACTGTTCTTGTGCCCTCCCCAATTCTTTGATATATGTTGAGGGTGGGGCTTAATCTCTGTCTCACCACCTGGTCCTGTGGAAAGACCACAGGACCAAATTGAATCAGCCTTTTTAAATATATATATATATTTTTTTAATCAAAACATGAAGATATTGCTGTTTTGTTTATTAGTTAGGGTGTGCAGGGTGAATACGTGACCTGTCGTACGGTAATTTGGCAAAACTCTTGGTTGCGTTTTTCTTTTGGATTAAATGGTGTCTGTTGTAAAATGTTTAGCAACAGAATCTGCGTATTGATTACACCCCTGCTGTTTCTACTTGTAGAATCACAATGCTCGTCAGTGGCCTAAACATGGCCGAGAACTTGACTTTGAGTCAATCAGTGTATGCGCTGACAGAAGTGACAGAGGGCACTTTTCTCAGTGTAAACCACTCCCTTTTCAGCAATTGTTCAAACTACAACAAAGTTGCATTTTTTTTCCCCTAAAGCAAATCTTTACTTCTAGCTAAAGAGTTTTGTCATAGAAGAAGGAATTTTGTTAGGATGTTAATGTGCACCTTTTCATTACGTAGCTAGCTAACATTAGCTTTCTTACTGAGCCAGGAAGTACAATGCACACAACACTAAATGCTCTACCAAGCTAGCCATCTCAAGATGAAGAAATCATTTAATTCACTCTCCATTATCCCAAACTGCTATTTCTCTTGCTATCTAATGTTAGCTAAATGGTTAGAATAGCCATTTTGTACAACATAGCTAGCTAGCTACTCCATTGACTCTCGAAAGCTAACGGGTAGCTGCTTTTGAATTTTTTTTTACAAATCCATTGTGTTTTAATAATGTTGCTAATTATCTAGTTGTGGCTATCTGGTTAGTGTCAACGGCTTATTACAAAATGGCTAGCTAGCAACGTTAGTGTGACTTGCCAGTTAGCGTACATTAGCTGCATCAGACACAAGTCAAATAAGCTACTGCCACCTTGTGGCCTTGAGTATTTAAAAGAAGCAAATCGGAGTTAAAAACTGTTAACTGACGACTCTCTGGGTACAGGTGCTAAGTACCCATCGGCAGTCAGATTTCCCGATATGGCTGACCCTTAAACCACAGCTCTTACTCCTGGTTTTCAGTAGCTGTTGAGAGAGGCACTAGTATACCAAGAGTCCTGTGTCTGTTTGTGTCAGACTGAAAGAGACAAAGAAATGTGGTCACCTCCGTCTCTCCCCATGCCCCTCCCTAGCATAACCGGTTTGACAGGTGTATGTCTGTGCATGTTTGTGTGTGGAGCCTTGGTATAGTAACCTTTTTTTAAACCAGGAACCAATGGGTGGATGAATGTTTTATCAGCAGATAAGAGTAATTACTACTGTCTGAGCCTGTTTGTCTGGCTCTGATAATACTGTATTCCGTTCTATTGTGTGCTCTGAAGAGGCTGGAACGAAAAACAGTGAGGGAGAGGGATGAAAGAGGGGACGTTGACAGAGGGGGAGAGGATGGATAGAGATTGGTAGAGAGAAAAAGGAGCGAAGGGGCTTAAGGCGAGGTTGGGAGAGTGAGTGAGAAATGGGCTGGGGGAGGGATGGACGGACAGTACTGGAGGGCATTAAACAAAGGAGAGGAGATGGATCCTGGGAGTTGGTGTTCTTGTCTCTCTGCTGACGGTGTGTTTCGTCTGGCCCAGACAAGCTGCAGTCTCAACTGAGCCACAGCTACTGTACTGTTAAAGCTAGTGTAAAATAGGTGTGTGTATTGTCTGGCAGGATAGCCATTGGGCTTTTTCTACAAATTAACAGAAATCACATTTTATTGGTCACATGCAGATGTTATTGCGGGTGTAGCGAAATGCTTGTGTTCCTAGCTCCAACAGTGCAGTATTATCTAAAAACAATTCACACACATACATACAAGTAAATGAATGGAATTAAGAAATAAATTAGTGATGCGCCATTATGACATTTTTGGCCAATACAATATCTAATAGTTTCCTTGCCAAAAAACCTGAAACCGATATTTAAACATTTTGCAGCCTTTTAAAGAATTCTAGTACACTTAACGCACATAGACGCAGAGGTCTAAGGCACTGCATCTCAGTGCAAGAGGCGTCACTACCATCCCTGGTTCGAATCCAAGCTGTATCACAGCCAGCTGTGATTGGGAGTCCCATAGGGAGGCGCACAATTGGCCCATCATCGTCTGGGTTTGGACAGGGTAGGCGTCATTGTAAATAAGTGGCCTTTGTAGTTAGCCTACAAAATAAAAGTATGTTATTGACAGTGATGCAAATTAATACAAATAGTAGATTTATGCCGTAATTGAATAGATCATTCTAATCGAGGTTGAGATGTTATATAAAAATCAACCAAAGACAATTTGTTAATTTGACAAATCTGAAGTCGCACTTGATGTATTATACTTTAAAATTGCATTGGGGCGTACTTATTTCACTGTACAGCCTTACCTATGGATTGTTGGTCATTGACATGGTATGTCTACTCAGTGACACCCAGAGAAAATTAGCATTGTAGCTCTTATTGCGTGCCTCAAACAACTATGAATTGAGCCACATTTATTGTTTGTTCTTAACTGACTTGCCTAGTTAAATAAATGTTTTGTTTTGGAGTCTGATAACTCTGAGGACATTGGGGGGGGGATATATTATATTGAGAAGACTGATAGCTTATTTTATTGATCTCCAATCCTTAGGTAAAGCTGTACAGTGCAATATGAATGTTAATACACACAACAGGCTGACTGGGGAGGTTATTTCACAGTCGCAGTCCTGCGGTAAGAGCTACAACGCTAATATTTGGTTAAACTCTTCAGTTGTGTTCTGTGTGTGTCACAGTAGACTGATATTAGAGGTCGACCGACTTATGAATTTCCCATGCCGATACCGATTTATTTGATTTTTAAAAATGAATTTATAACGAAAATATTGAGATTTTAAAATGTATTTGTAATAATGATAATTACAACAATACTGAATGAACACTTATTTTAACTTCATATAATACATCAATAAAATCATTTTAGCCTCAAGTAAATAATGAAACATGTTCAATTTGGTTTAAATAATGCAAAAACAAAGTGTTGGAGAAGAAAGTAAAATTGCAATATGTGGATGTAAAAAAGCTAACGTTTCAGATCCTTGCTCAGAACATGAGAACATATGAAAGCTGGTGGTTCATTTTAACAGGAGTATTCAATATTCCCAGGTAAGAAGTTTTAGGTTGTAGTTGTTATAGGAATCATAGGACAATTTCTCTCAAAACGATTTGTATTTCGTAAACCTTTGACTATTGGATGTTCTTATAGGCACTTTAGTATTGCCAGTGTAACAGTATATCTTCCGTCCCTCTCCTCTCTCCTACCTGGGCTCGAACCAGGAACACATTGACAACAGCCACCCTCGAAGCAGCGTTACCCATGTAGAGCAAGGGGAACAACTACTCCAAGTCTCAGAGCGAGTGATGTTTGAAATGCTATTAGTGCGCACCCCGCTAACTAGCTAGCCATTTCACATTGGTTACACCAGCCTAATCTCGGGAGTTGATAGGCTTGAAGTCATAAACAGTGCAATGCTTGAAGCATTGCGAAGAGCTGCTAGCAAACGCATGAAATTGCTGTCTGAATGAATGCTTTCGAGTCAGCTGGTTCCTACCATCGCTCAGTCAGACTGCTCTATCAAATCATAGACTTTATTATAACATAATAACACACAAATACATTGGTCATTAAAATGGTAGAATCCGGAAACTATCATTTTTGAAAACAAAACGTTTATTATTTTAAATACAGCACCGTTTCGTATTTTATCTAATGGATGGCATCCCTAAGTCTAAATATTGCTGTTACATTGTACAACCTTCAATGTTATGTCATAATTATGTACAATTCTGGCAAATTAATTATGGCCTTTGTTAGGAATAAATGGACTTCACACAGTTTGCAATGAGCCAGGCGGCTCAAACTGCTGCATATACCCTGACTGCTTACATGGAACGCAAGAGAAGTGACACAATTTGCCTAGTTATAAGAACTTCATGTTAGCAGGCAATATTAACTAAATATGCAGGTTTAAAAATATATACTTGTGTATTGATTTTAAAGAAAGGCATTGATGTTCATGGTCAGGTACATTGGTGCAACGACAGTGCTTTTTTCGCAAATGTGCTTGTTAAATCATCACCCGTTTGTCGAAGCAGGCTGTGATTCAATGAGAAATTAACAGGCACCGCATCGATTATATGCAACGCAGGACACGCTAGATAAACTAGTAATATCATCAACCATGTGTAGTTAACTAGTGATTGTGTTAAGATTGATTGTTTTTTATAAGCTAAGTTTAATGCTAGCTAGCAACTTACCATGGTTTTTTGCTGCCCTTGCGTAGCAGGTAGTCAGCCTGCCATGCAGGCTCCTCATGGAGTGCAATGTAATCAGGTGGTTAGAGCATTGGACTAGTTAACAAGGTAAAAATCTGTCGTTCTGCCCCTGAACAAGGCAGGTAACCCACTGTTCCTAGGCCGTGATTGAAAATAAGAACGTATTCTTAACTGACTTACCTAGTTAAATAAAAATCGGCAAATCTGTGTCCAAAAATGCTGATTACCGATTGGTATGAGAACTTGAAATTTGCCCTAATTAATCGGCCATTAGGTCGACCTCTAACTGATACCCCATTTCATTGCTTCACATTCCAACCTTGTTTAACATTATCTAGTCTAAATATGGCATGATTCCACCAATTGTAACCTTCTACATCATTTTTACATTTAAGTTATTTAGCAGATGCTCTTATCCAGAGCGACTTACAAATTGGTGCATTCACCTTATGACATCCAGTGGAACAGTAGTGCATCTAAATCTTTTAAGGGGGGTGAGAGGGATTACTTTATCCTATCCTAGGTATTCCTTAAAGCGGTGGGGTTTCAGGTGTCTCCGGAAGGTGGTGATTGACTCCGCTGTCCTGGCGTCGTGAGGGAGTTTGTTCCACCATTGGGGGGCCAGAGCAGCGAACAGTTTTGACTGGGCTGCGCGGGAACTGTACTTCCTCAGTGGTAGGGAGGCGAGCAGGCCAGAGGTGGATGAACGCAGTGCCCTTGTTTGGGTGTAGGGCCTGATCAGAGCCTGGAGGTACTGAGGTGCCGTTCCCCTCACAGCTCCGTAGGCAAGCACCATGGTCTTGTAGCGGATGCGAGCTTCAACTGGAAGCCAGTGGAGAGAGCGGAGGAGCGGGGTGACGTGAGAGAACTTGGGAAGGTTGAACACCAGACGGGCTGCGGCGTTCTGGATGAGTTGTAGGGGTTTAATGGCACAGGCAGGGAGCCCAGCCAACAGCGAGTTGCAGTAATCCAGACGGGAGATGACAAGTGCCTGGATTAGGACCTGCGCCGCTTCCTGTGTGAGGCAGGGTCGTACTCTGCGGATGTTGTAGAGCATGAACCTACAGGAACGGGCCACCGCCTTGATGTTAGTTGAGAACGACAGGGTGTTGTCCAGGATCACGCCAAGGTTCTTAGCGCTCTGGGAGGAGGACACAATGGAGTTGTCAACCGTGATGGCGAGATCATGGAACGGGCAGTCCTTCCCGGGAGGAAGAGCAGCTCCGTCTTGCCGAGGTTCAGCTTGAGGTGGTGATCCGTCATCCACACTGATATGTCTGCCAGACATGCAGAGATGCGATTCGCCACCTGGTCATCAGAAGGGGGAAAGGAGAAGATTAATTGTGTGTCGTCTGCATAGCAATGATAGGAGAGACCATGTGAGGTTATGACAGAGCCAAGTGACTTGGTGTATAGCGAGAATAGGAGAGGGCCTAGAACAGAGCCCTGGGGGACACCAGTGGTGAGAGCACGTGGTGTGGAGACGGATTCTCGCCACGCCACCTGGTAGGAGCGACCTGTCAGGTAGGACGCAATCCAAGCGTGGGCCGCGCCGGAGATGCCCAACTCGGAGAGGGTGGAGAGGAGGATCTGATGGTTCACAGTATCGAAGGCAGCCGATAGGTCTAGAAGGATGAGAGCAGAGGAGAGAGAGTTAGCTTTAGCAGTGCGGAGCGCCTCCGTGATACAGAGAAGAGCAGTCTCAGTTGAATGACTAGTCTTGAAACCTGACTGATTTGGATCAAGAAGATCATTCTGAGAGAGATAGCGGGAGAGCTGGCCAAGGACGGCACGTTCAAGAGTTTTGGAGAGAAAAGAAAGAAGGGATACTGGTCTGTAGTTGTTGACATCGGAGGGATCGAGTGTAGGTTTTTTCAGAAGGGTGCAACTCTCGCTCTCTTGAAGACGGAAGGGACGTAGCCAGCGGTCAGGGATGAGTTGATGAGCGAGGTGAGGTAAGGGAGAAGGTCTCCGGAAATGGTCTGGAGAAGAGAGGAGGGGATAGGGTCAAGCGGGCAGGTTGTTGGGCGGCCGGCCGTCACAAGACGCGAGATTTCATCTGGAGAGAGAGGGGAGAAAGAGGTCAGAGCACAGGGTAGGGCAGTGTGAGCAGAACCAGCGGTGTCGTTTGACTTAGCAAACGAGGATCGGATGTCGTCGACCTTCTTTTCAAAATGGTTGATGAAGTCATCTGCAAAGAGGGAGGAGGGGGAGGGGGAGGAGGATTCAGGAGGGAGGAGAAGGTTGCAAAGAGCTTCCTAGGGTTAGAGGCAGATGCTTGGAATTTAGAGTGGTGGAAAGTGGCTTTTTAGCAGCAGAGAGAGAAGAGGGAAAATGTATGAGACGGAGGCGGGAGGGGAGCCTGAAAGGATGTCAGGTCCGAATCAGGTTGGGAGGCAGAGGGAAGAGATGATAGGATTTTGAGAGGGTGAGGTCAAAAGAGGAGAGGAGGTTAGTGGAGGAACAGGAAAGAAGGAGGCAGAGAGGAATGAGTCAAAGGTAGACAGAGAGGAATGGGGAGGTTAAAGTCGCCCAGAACTGTGAGAGGTGAGCCGTCCTCAGGAAAGGAGCTTATCAAGGCATCAAGCTCATTGATGAACTCTCCGAGGGAACCTGGAGGGCGATAAATGATAAGGATGTTAAGCTTGAAAGGGCTGGTAACTGTGACAGCATGGAATTCAAAGGAGGCGATAGACAGATGGGTAAGGGGAGAAAGAGAGAATGACCACTTGGGAGAGATGAGGATCCCGGTGCCACCACCCCGCTGACCAGAAGCTCTCATCACTTTCAAAGAGTTACTTTTATTTTTAAGGCTAACCGCAAAGTGCACTATTGTGCCTAATCCTTATTGTGGCTAGCTACTCAACCCGGTCAAGTCGAGCCTCACTAGCCAGGTGACACTAGCTGCCTGTTTATAATGTTAGCTTTGGGCAACAGGGTTAAGTAGCTGGCTTGCTATTTATTTTCATGAACTGAAGTTCAATTTCAATAGGCAACAAGTGGCTACCTAGCTAATGGTTACTAACAAGGATTCCTAAATCATTGCTAAGAATAGTGAAAATGACTGCAGTTTCTTCTTTTCAGGCTGGTTGTATTGGCGCTAGCTTGGTACTAAGCTAGCTATCTACCCCAGAAGTTGCGGTCGAACAAATAATGCTTTATTACCAACGCGGTATTATAAACGCACAGTTCGTGGCTGGTTTTTGCTTGTTTGCTGACTTTTTTTGTACAGCTTCGACAGTGCTACTGATAGTGTGGCACTAGGCTTCCATGTGCAAATTCAGAACACACATTTTATAATAGAACTGTTATTTGACGTTTCAAATTAAAAGCTTATTTAACGTGTCATAGGTCAAAGAACACTTAGTGTTATTGTCAATCTTTTTTGACACACAAAGAGCCAAACGGTGTTCCATAGTATGTTGTGAAGCTAATAGCAGTGACGCTATTTCTGTGTAACTACGGTAGGGCAACATCTGAACAATGGCGCACTTGGTAACGTTAGTGTGTACCGATGCTTGACCGGTCGCGAAAGCCAACATCACCCATGACAGAGAACAGTTCATTGTCAAGTGCAATGAATTCCATTATCTTGGGGTTGATGGGTTTCACCTTTGAGTTGTCTCGCTGTTACTCTTTCAAATGACTGCTAGACTTGTTGACTGCTCGAGCCACACAGCAGACATTGTGGGCTAGGTTAGGAATGCTGTGTTGCACATATAGCACAATTTTACGTGGCGTCATTACGTTATATAGGTATGCATGCTAACTTTGACAACGTGCATGTTCAATTCTACATACTCAAGTGTTTAGCGATCATCTTCCTCCTTAAACTTTTAAATCTGCATTTTCACTCTTTCCTTTGTTTCTCTCTGACCACCTCTGCAGTATCTTTTGCCTTGTCCACCTTCCTCTTTCTGGGCCTTGTGGTTTGGCAAACTTAACCTACTCTACCCATGAGCCCCTGCAAATAGGGCTCCACCTTTGACCTTGGCCTGACCTCTCACCTCTTCTCCAAAGCCACACCCCTTGGCGAAGGTGTGTATATCTCTGCTTTTTTGCTCTTTCTATTTAGTGTTGCACAGAAATACTGAGAATCCTCTACTTTTTCGATACAAAAAAAGCCTCCTGTTCGTTACTAGAATTTGTTACGTTCAGTACTTCTGTCAAATGTATTTCATGTGAGTGTTTCAGTGCAGCCCCTTTTATAGCACGAAGAGGAAAGTACCTGCTCCACTTTCTCATTCATTGCTCGAGCTGTCTGGCCTGCTTTGTTAGCACCCCACGCATGCTGCACTGAAGTTAACACACTTGAATAATGCAACACGAAATGTTGAAAGTGTTCATTACTGTTCGCAATACCACGTCCATACAGGCGAGAATACTTTACAATGCAAGATGATACCAGTATCTTCCAGCTATAATTGTACTAGACTAACTTTCCCTGCTACCTTACAGCTGTCGCAAACATCAATTCACTGACCTAGTACTTTGTTTGTGATAATATGCAAACAATAATGCAACATATGCAGCTTTTTAAAACTGATTGTCACCAACAATGTTACTAATTCACTTAGTCTCCCTCCCATCTGGGTTCCACTAGATTCATAGCCAGAGTCATATTCTCACTCACAAATTACATTACTTTATTATAAAATTGTTTCTTCTATACAAATGTTGTTGATCAGTTGCCAATAAAAATTCCTCTCTAGCCCCATGAAATCAGCTAAAATAAGTTCAACCCAGTGCATGCACACACTACTGTTGAATAATATGCAATCAACTATATTGTGAATAGATCTAGGCTACATCTTGATTTACCCAGTTTATCAATAGATTTACCATTCAAATTATTACCGTTTGTTTTTACCGAAGTCAAATTGATTATGATTGTATGATTGATTCATAAATGACAGTCTTTAAACTATTGACTTAACATTTTTCAATTGTGATGATATTGAACTCAAAAGATGCCCAGTGATTGAACAGAGCAGTAGCTGTGTTTCTCTCTGGCTCAAATGCTATTCTGTGACCGGCTCATACGTTGTTTTGGAATCGCGTATAGTGAT
The DNA here is from genome assembly GCF_034236695.1 of Oncorhynchus nerka. NCBI lineage: Eukaryota > Metazoa > Chordata > Actinopteri > Salmoniformes > Salmonidae > Oncorhynchus > Oncorhynchus nerka. The sequence goes on from NC_088401.1 coordinate 57,334,096, forward strand.
AAACCTGGTTTTGAAGTTCTGTTATCATGACAACATGCTTACCTTTGACAGCTGGTCAAACCTTAGGGATTTCATGAGATGTGAGTTTTCCTGCTCTTTGCTTTAGTGCTTTTCATACTACTATGGAGGGTGTGTGTGTGTGGGGTTCTCTTTAGTGTGTGTGTAACATGGCTCTCTGTAGAGTGTAGGAAAATGTTTGGGCAGTATCCAGATATCTTCATGCCGTCCTTTTCTCATCCCGGAAGTTACAGTATTACTGGCTTAGTACTCAAGGGGGTGCCAAAAACATCGATTACAGAATGCTAACAAAATGACCATAAGTAGTAGTGAATTTCCATGGAGGCTACTAGCTAAATATGGTAATGAGTGCAAATTTAAAATAAACTAAAGTGATACATATTACATATACATACACCTTATGTATACAAACACCTACACCTTATTAATTATTCCACTTAATTAGATAAGAGCAAGTTAAACTTAGGGGTTGAGTTAACGCCAAACTCTGTTTTTTCACACAGGAAAAAGAATGCATAAGAAATATCTTGCTGTGTTTTTGTGAACACTGATCTAAAATCCTTGTTTTAATTTCTGTTCGGCATCACTCATTTTGTGCTTCAGCTGCACTTCTCTACTCTGAGAATTCACCATCTGGCATTCTATCAGCGGAATTTCTCTGACTGTGTAGCTTCTTTTGTCCGTGTACAGCCAGCCTACTTTTCACCAGTAAAATACCAGATTCATTTTAAGTATGACATTAGAATATAGCCAGCTATATTTCCTATGATAAACATTAGAAATATGGCCATGCATAGTTTTTGCTAAAAAGACCTTTGCTTTTTCATTGTAAGCTCATTTACCTGTGTGGCTGCCAGCCAAATAGTTCCACTTCCGTTGTCCTCTGAAAATGAAGCTATTTTCTGCCGAAAGGAAAACTATAGTTGCCCGTCCCTGATCACTTTATTGAAGTATAACACTGACTTTCAATATAAAATGTGACCCTTGTCAATACACAGCTTTACTCAACAGCTTCCCCTTTTCCCCGTTGTGCTATTTACAAACACATGCGTGACTGTTCTGGGGAACTACAGTTATCTTAATGTACAATGTGACGGATGACATGAAGAAATAAATCTGCTTTATCTCCTAACGAATTGCACAAGTTGACTGCAGGCATTTACTTAACTAGTTACAAATATAAACATGTATTGAGAAACTTTTTAACTTTTTAATAGTTTTGACGGTGTTGAAAAATACCCCGTTATACTGCCCAAGCCTCGTAGTGTGTATGGAGCAGTGTGTGTGCTCTCTCTGTAGAGTGTATGGAACAGTGTGAGAGCGCTGCGGCTCTCCTGGAGTCGGTGAGGGAGCAGGAGGTGCAGTTTGAACAGCTGACCAGAGCGCTGGAGGAGGAGAGGAGGAGAGTGAGCCTGCTCAGCCCCCTGTCCCGCCCCCTCCCCCACACACAGGTAACAGCCCAGCCCCCATCCACGTCTCCCCAGGGGAGATTTCCTAGGGCCGTTTCTAGATGCAGGCGAAAAGACCAGGCATCCCTCATCTTTCCTTCTATCCATCCCTCCATCATCCAGTGATTGCTGTTATCACCCTCCATCCATCGCATCCAACCCCATAATCCATCCCTCCGTTCCTCCACTGGCGCCGTGAATTGTGTGGTACCTGTGCGTTGCATTTCAGCCCTTATCCTTTAACACACTGTGTGTGTTTACATATCTCTACAGCTTTAACAGGCCATGCATTTTCCATCACGTACCTCTGCATAACGCTGTCACTCACCACCACACTTACTGCACCCCCACACATTCACACAAAACCTTCATACCACCCTTGCATACCTTTTGCAGGCCTCTGTCATGTAATTACAGCTATTCTCATCTTTGCCCCAGCATGTTGTGGTCAGAACTGCACCTGAAATGCTGCAGTCAGTTCTCATGCATGCAGCCTCATACTACCACTAAGATCATCATTCTAAACGATACACCGTATCAACTAAAAGACGAACTGCTTCAAGAACTCCGAATATGATTATGTCCTATGTTATGTAATCATGTGTTTGTCCACAGCAGTGAAGTCACTATGCTTTATCATGAATTTAGAGCGGTGCTGGGACGTGGAGAAGCCTTTTTTAAATGTATTTATGCATTTTATTTTACTGTGTAAACAGACTGATTGGGAAGGTGGTGGTTGCCTATTTTTATTTTTATGAATCATCCTAGCAGGGCTAATTGGTTGAAGGTTGTCCTGTCATTCTCTACCATGCTTAGTCCGTGTGTTAAGCAATGTTTCATGACTGTCACTGGGTGGGTTTTGCCTCTCCCGGTTCAGGTGTCTTTGTTTATCTAATTTAAGTATAATGCCACGTTTGGACAAAAACTTGGTGCTTAACACATTTTCTGTTAACTAGTTAACAACCGCTTCAGAATGTGAAGGGAAATATGCATTTCCTCCTGTAACCGTGGATGAATAGGCCTGACCCCTTGAGGACAGAGTAGGCACTACACACAGCCACACAGCTATAGCACAGATGGAACAATGAGGCAGATATTTCATCGGATGTATAAATGTGAAGCATCCGCTTGGTGTTTCCACTCACTACCAAATAAGGTGGTGAGGGGAAGCCCAGTGGCCGGCAGTTGGATGGAGCAAGATGGATTTTGGCTGGCATTTTGCTCATTTTCTTTTTGAACTTGATCTGTTACAAACAGTTGACTAAGTTTGAGTGCACGGGAGAATTGAGTTATTGCACAAGCGCACTTCACAGAGTAGGTGTTGTCCAACAGAAATATGCAAATGCATGCTAGAACGAGCCAATATGATCTCATTAGCTTGTGCTTGGCTCTGCCCATCTCCTTACCCACTGATTAATTTGCTCCCATTGGAAACGACATTGGGGTTTTATCTTGGGTTAGTTATAAAAGAATGAGTTAGTCTGCCTGCACTACAGCCATGGACCCACCTCTTTTTGTCCTCCATCCATCCTTCATTGAAGTGATCTAACGTGAAATAAGTGGTGGAAGAAGCAATGGTATGGTCATTGATTACCTCAAAGGGAGAAGGAAAGGAAGGATACATTTTCAAAGTATTTGAATGTGGTAGATGACTGAGGTATTGAGAGAACATGGTCTCTTTGGTTGTCATGACTCCAGCAGTGTTCGAGTGGTTGTAGGGAGATGTTGTAGCCTAGACTACAACCCAGTTGGATCCTCTATAATGTCTCTAAAGACGCCTGTGGATATGAGTGTTCTCTTGGTTGACGGTTTCTCTCTCCTCCTCAGAACGGGCGTCTGGGGGATGCGGACATAGAACGACTGAAACTGAGTGAGGGATACATTAACGGGACACAGGTTTGTGTGTGACGCTCTGTGTGTGTGACGCTCTGTGTGTGTGACGCTCTGTGTGTGTGTGACGCTCTGTGTGTGTGTGACGCTCTGTGTGTGTGTGACGCTCTGTGTGTGTGACGCTCTGTGTGTGTGTGACGCTCTGTGTGTGTGTGACGCTCTGTGTGTGTGTGTGACGCTCTGTGTGTGTGTGTGACGCTCTGTGTGTGTGTGTGACGCTCTGTGTGTGTGTGTGACGCTCTGTGTGTGTGTGTGACGCTCTGTGTGTGTGTGTGACGCTCTGTGTGTGTGTGACGCTCTGTGTGTGTGTGTGACGCTCTGTGTGTGTGTGTGTGACGCTCTGTGTGTGTGTGTGACGCTCTGTGTGTGTGTCTGTGTGTGTGTGTGACGCTCTGTGTGTGTGTGTGACGCTCTGTGTGTGTGTGTGTGACGCTCTGTGTGTGTGTGTGTGACGCTCTGTGTGTGTGTGTGTGACGCTCTGTGTGTGTGACGCTCTGTGTGTGTGACGCTCTGTGTGTGTGACGCTCTGTGTGTGTGACGCTCTGTGTGTGTGACGCTCTGTGTGTGTGACGCTCTGTGTGTGTGACGCTCTGTGTTTACAGTACATGATGGTGGACCCAGCACATGGCTCTCTAGACGAGAGCTACACACCAGAAGGTGATTCCCAGGAAGTACACTCCGCCTTCTCAGACGATGGAACCAATGGACGGCGGGTAGGGAATGCGGTATAAACACACTTTGTACTGTAACTGAAAATAATTTCCTCCATGGATGACAAACAATTATCTACAACTTCCTGTCTCATGGTGATGTACTTCCTCTTCTGCAGATGAAGGTGATCACCTCACGTACTGTCCTGCCCTCTGATTCGATGTCCATTGACGGGGGAGTTTCCGTCTCGGGTATGGGCAGTTACAGTGCCACTCTGGACCGTTCCTACAGGCAGGCTGGAGGGGGGGACTACCCCACAGCCACGGTCCCCAGGAACTACCACTACGGTCCCGCGGGGGGTTACGACGACTACAGGAGCGCTCCGCCTTCTGAGGCCTACGCTAGCCTGAGCAGAGGCACACGCATGGACGACCGCTACAGGTCAGACCACTGCCACTGTCGTTAAAGTTTGTGAAAATGCTGAAGAGCACTGTAAAGAAAGAAAAATTCTAGTATTCTTTTGAAGATTTCCTATTTTTGGTATAATTGATATTCTGTCTCTCCAGACCTGCGGATGGGTACAGGACACTTGACTCTGGGTACCGTGCCCCCAGTAGACAGCAGCTGGACCCCTACGCAGCCCAGCCCCAGGTGGGGCGAGGGGTGAGGGGCATGGGAAGTGCCCTGGAGCTGGGGGGCATGCGCTACGCCCACCAGGGCCACTATGGCATGGAGGATGACCAGAGGAGTCTGGGATATGATGATGTGGAGTACAGTATGGCTCCTCCCACCATGCATCCAAGATACGGCACCATGCCACGACTAGGCCCAGGCCCAGGAGGACTGGACAGACGCAGGCTCAGGTAGACACACACCACTCAGATATGTATGTACAACACACACACACACACCAATTAATTCGCATCTGATTTGTCCAATTGTCCCTTAGGAGTTGTGAGGACACTTTGGAAGGGGACATGGGAGGAGTCGACACCTACACCTGGGGCGTCAACATGGAGAGAGGAAGTATGGCGTCATTGGACAGCACCCTGAGGAAGGGTCCGCCCACAACCTGGAGACAGCCGGAGCTCCCTGAGGTCATCGCCATGTTGAACTACAGGCTGGACCCGGTCAAAACCAACGCGGCTGCCTTCCTCCAGCACCTCACCTTCAAGAACGACAAGGTAACACACACACACACACACACACACACACACACACACAAACCTTGTATACCGGCAAACACACTGATTTGTATTGAAATATTACAAGTGTTAATGTACTGCAGTGTTTTAGGATGGGTTTGGTGTGTGACCATGTTGGTTATGTAGGTGAAATCGGAGGTGCGTCGTTTAAAGGGGATCCCCTCTCTGGTCTCGTTGCTGGACAACCCCAAGAGGGATGTACACCACTCTGCTTGCGGGGCGCTCAAGAACATCTCGTACGGACCAGACCACGACAACAAGATCGCCATCAAGAACTGTGACGGCATCCCCGCCTTAGTCCGGCTACTGAGGAAGGCCAGAGACCAAGACCTCACTGACACCATTACAGGTAAATACTACTGTTCAGTCTCTCCAAGATTTCAAAGGGATTATTTTGTGCTGTATGCTTGCAAAAATGCTTGATTTTGCTGCGGCAATTCTGTCATTTTGCATGGCAATATGCAATGATTTTTACCAATTTGTTGCGAAAATGCATAGACGGCAAAGTTTGACTTGTGGCTTGATTTGAACCATATGCGGCGATTTTGCGGTGAAGAGTTGAAATTACGAGTACTCTTTGTCTACTGCGGTGATGGCTCCCTTTTTATGTGTTAATATTGAGATTTGACTTTTTATGTGGAAATAGCCCTCTTAATATGCAGGAATTTGATTTGGCCCCAAAATTGTAATCATGGAATTCTGGAGGGACTGACTACTCTGTTACAGTACTAGTTATGGGACAGTAAAACAATACCGTGTAGTATTCCAACTCTACTTCAGCCTTATAACCTCTACTATAATTCCTTATTATTGGTCCCAACCAGAGAACTGAGTCATGAAGATGATGGACGCATCTCCCTCTTCTTCCTCAGGCACATTGTGGAACCTATCGTCTCACGACTCGGTGAAGATGGAGATCGTGGACCACGCTTTACATGCCCTCTCAGATGAGGTGATGGTGCCACACTCTGGCTGGGAGAGAGGGAGTGACGGAGGGGAGGAGAGCCTCAAACCACGCCACCTGGAGTGGGAGACGGCCCTCACCAACACAGCTGGCTGTCTGAGGTACGTGGAGGAAGCGGACAGCAGGAGATTAATGGACAAAGGGAGTATGTATTGGGGATGTTGAACACTGAACTTTGTAACTATATATTTTTTGTTTTGTTCAGAAACGTGAGCTCAGAACGTAGTGAGGCCAGGCGGAAGCTGAGAGAGTGCGCAGGATTGGTGGACTCACTGATGTACATTGTCCAATCACAGATCAACCGCAAAGATGTGGACAACAAGGTGTTTAACCCAACCCATAGCTTCTAATCGATTGCTGATGAATTTTACTTACTGGAGTAATAACCCTTTGAAATCTCCCTGTCTCTGTGCAGTTGGTGGAGAACAGCGTTTGTCTGCTGAGGAATCTGTCCTATCAGGTTCACAGAGAGGTTCCGGCTGCGAGCGCTACCAGGAGGCCGCACCTCTAAACCAGGGCCCCGCCACCGGCTCCAACAAGGCCGGCTGCTTCGGCTCACGGAAGGGCAAAGGTCAGTAACCGGCCTGTAACCCCAAAAGGTCGATGCCCCCCCCCCCCCCCCGGAGATCTTATTAGCATAATAAACACATCTATTTAAGTTAGAGAGATCTGTTTTTTTCCCCATTGGATGCATCTCAATCAGAGCTAGAGCTTGTCAGACCATGAGACATCCTGAAAATCGATCTTTTCACAAAATCGTCTGTAGCGTCCAAACCCCCACAAGCGTCTTGGGACTCGTCTGAAGTCAGTCGGTACAGAAGATCTGTCAAATTCTGTCTGTAAGCGTCCAACAGTTTAAAGGTGAGACTCATGAAAATGTTGGTCGTTTATCTCTAGGATGCCCACAGGCCTCGAGACTCGTCTGAAGGCCCCCCAGTACCACTGATGTCAGTATATATGGAGACTGTTTAATGACAAAAATAAGGGTTTAAATACACTATTTTTCATGGTTCGGGCTAGGCCCCTTCGTTCCAGTGAAGGGAAATCGTAACATTACAGCATACAATATTCTAGACGATTCTGTGCTTCCAACTTTGTGGCTACAGTTTGTGGAAGGCCCTTTCCTGTTTCAGCATGACAATGCCCCGTGCACAAAGCAAGGTCCGTACTGAAATGGTTTGTCCATCTGTGTGGAACAACTTGACTGGCCTGCACAGAACCCTGACCTCAACTCCATCAAACACCTTTGAGATGAATTGGAATGCCGACTGGGAGCCAGGCCTAATCGCCCAACATCGGTGCCCGACCTCACTAATGATCTTGTGGCTGAATGGAAGCAAGACCCCGCAGTAATGTGCCAACATCTAGTGGAAAGCCTTTCCAAAAAAGTAAAGGGGGGACCAACTCCATATTAATGCCCATGATTTTGGAATGAGATGTTCTACGAGCAGGGCTTAAACTCTTATGGGTTAAAGGCCATAGTTCTCTGTGGCTAGAGGTAGAACATTTCCCTTACCTCCAGATCTAGGATCAGATCACCCTCTCCCCATTCCTCACTCATTAAAAGGGGTGTGAGATTTAGACTGACCTTAGATCTGTGGTTAGTGGAAACATAATCCTACTTTGTATGTGATGAATGGTGCCATGGGCTGGGTTTTGCTCTTGTGGTGCTGATAGGTTTGTGCTTGTTGGTGGCTGGGTTACTATTTCAGTTTTTCACTCTCTCCTTCCCTCCCTCTGTCCTCCACCCATTCTCTTCTTGTGTTCCTGTCCTGTTTAGATGAGTGGTTTTCCAAAGGTAAGATTCTCTTCAGCTGCGTTTATGCAGGTTGCCCGATTCTGATCTTGTTTTTCACTAATTGGTCTTTTGACCAATCAGATCAGCGCTGAAAAATATCTGATGTGATTGGTCAAAAATATCAGAATTGTGCTGCCGTAAACGCAGCCTTCTTGGTGCTCTATTGTACTGTGGCTAAATAAGGGCTTTTCCTAACGCTGGCTGGTCTTAACATTGCCGTTACTGTAAATGGGACGTGACAAATGGAGTGCATGCTGTTCAACTAGTGCATGATACCATGATGTCGTTCTGAGGAGACTCTGCATCTATTAGAAAGGGCTGAGGTGGAACAGATTCAAATGCGCATAAAATGTATTTTTACATCTACCTCAATCAGAATGAGCTCTAGATCGTTTTGTCCTCTCCTCATCATCCTCTCTCTCTCCAGGTAAGAAGGATGCGGATGACGGTAGTGTGGACCAGGTTGATATTCCAAAGAGGACAATGCCTGCCAAAGGTAAGTCAAAACACCATACGAAAACAGTGGACACAGAATCAGTTACTGAAATCCCTCTTCCTACCAGGCTATGAGCTGCTGTTCCAGCCAGAGGTGGTGCGTGTGTACACGTCGCTGCTGAGAGAGAGCCAGAACCCCTCAGTGCTGGAGGCCGCAGCCGGGGCTGTACAGAACCTGTGTGCCGGACGCTGGACTGTGAGTGGACAGCCTTTGACCTCTCACCTTTCCCTGAATCTCCTTGTCTTGCCTATAATTTTCTGATCCATAGCATGACCCCAATGGCGTTGGTCGCAGATTACTCCCTCTTTCCCTCCCTCTCTGTCCCTCAGTATGGTCGCTATATCCGGGCCACGGTGCGTCTGGAGAAGGGCCTGCCCATGATGGCAGAGCTGCTGGCTCATGGGAACGACCGCGTGGTCAGAGCCATGTCGGGAGCCCTGAGGAACCTGGCCATCGACAATCGCAACCGCGAGCTGCTCGGTAAGTTGGTGTATCAGATATCGTATGTTATGACAATTTCATGAGGAAATGCGTTTTTCATCAGCAGATAGAATTTATAATTTTTTCCCAGATACACTAAAGAGTGGATGTATTGCCCTCCCCTAGGTAAGCACGCTGTGCCCCACCTGGTGGCAGACCTGCCGGGTGGCCAGAGCCAGTCGGCACGACCTCTGTCTGAGGAGACGGTGGTGTCTGTACTGAGCACGCTCACTGAGGTGCTGGGCAACAGCCTGGAGGCCGCCAAGACCCTTAGGGCCTCCCAAGGCATCGAGAGACTGGTACTCATCAACAAGGATGGGTGAGAGTGTGTTTGCTTGTGGAACTGAGCTGCTCATTAACATGTTATATTGTTGCCGTTTGTGACTGATGGGTCAGTGTTCATACATTACATGTCTAACGGAGTGTATGTCTCTTGGTCCTGCAGTAAGCGGTCTGAGCGGGAGGTGCGTGGGGCAGGCCAGGTATTACAGCTGGTCTGGGGGCACAAGGATCTGCGGCGCCCCCTGGAGAAGGACGGCTGGAAGAAGACCGACTTCATGGTGAACCTCAACCCCATCGCCAACGGCCCCTCTACACGCACCAATGGGACCTACGAGGACACTACCATGCCACTGCTAGACAGAGGTGACTCTTGGAATAGAGTTTGTATTTGCACCAGACTTGCACCTTAACAGCAAGTTAAAGCTAGACATAAAATGTAGGAATTTTAGGGAAGCAAACAGAATGTAATGGCTTTTGTTTTTTTCTACAGGGGAGAAGAGGGACATGATTCCACTGAATGACCTGGGGCCTGGTGAGGATCCATAAAAACCCTGACAAAGTTAAGTCCAGCTCATACTTTTTTATTTTTATCAGTGATTTATGCTCTTCCTCCTTACATCTTAGAAGCCTACTCTACACTGGACCAGAGGGAGAGGAGGCACACTTTGGACAACTCCCTCAACGCCACAGACACTTTACAGGTAAGACACACCCCTGCCCTGTACACATTGTTTCTTGAACTTAAACACACTTGTCTTTTAATCCGTTCTCTCTCCTTCACACCTTTTTTAAAACGTCTCTATTTTCTTTTGGTTGACGACCACCGTCTCTACTCACGGTATCTTTCTCACTTTCACAATCTCCCGCTCTTTCTCTGTCTTTCTCGTTCTGTCTCAGCGTGGGGTGTATGGAGGCAGAAAGGGTTCACTGCCTCTGTTGGACTCCTACGATGGTTAGCCTCCCTCTCCCCCTCTGCATGTATCAGCATGGTACGTTTCACCTCTTGTCCTGCATGGACTCTATCGCCATCCTTTGTCTCTGATACCTATTACCTACCTTTGCTGTAACACTTTGTCAATATTGTATTATTTCAGTACCTTGGTTTTGTAGACAGTATAGTGTGCAGTGAAAACTGAAGTTCGGCGGTATGAATACTCTAGTTGTATACAATACCATCAGTGTTTCCCCTAGTTTAAAAAATAAATAAAATATTCTCTAATTGTATACATTTTCCCATGGCGCTGAGAGAGTATTGCTGTGTGAAAGTTAATTTTCCTATTTCCAATTCTTCACATTTTGCTATGGCCATTTGTGTTCTTATGCTCAAACATAACAAAAGCAATGGGCATGTGCCCTGTCAGTAATGCCCAAAAAATATCCCTGACCTCTACTCCATCGAGCACCTTTTGGATGAATTGGAACGCCGACTGCGAGCCAGGCCTAATTGCCCATCAGTGCCCATTTCCCGAATTATCTTTTGGCTGAATGGAAGCAAGTCCCTGCAGCAATGTTCCAACATTTAGTGGAAAGCCGACCCAGAAGGATGCAGGATGTTATAGCATCAAGGGGGACCAACTCCATATTAATGCCCATGATTTTGGAATGAAATGTTCGACGTGCAGGTGTCCACATACATTATATATCTCACATACACACACACAGTTGAAGTCGGAAGTTTACATACACTTAGATTAGTCAACTCGTTTTTCAACCACTCCACAAATTTCTTGTTAATTAACAAACTATAGTTTTGGCAAGTAGGTTAGGGCATGCACTTCGTGCATGACAAGTAATTTTTCCAACAATTGTTTACTGACAGATTATTTCACTTATAATTCACTATCACAATTCCAGTGGGTCAGTGTACATACACTAAGTTGACTGTGCCTTGAAACAGCTTGGGAAATTCCATAAAATTATGTAATTTCTTTAGAAGCTTCTGATAAGATAATTGACATAATTTGAGTCAAGTTGAGGTGTACCTGTGGACGTATTTCAAGGCCTACCTTCAAACTCAGTGCCTCTTTGCTTGACATCATGGGAAAATCAAAAGAAATCAGCCAAGACCTCAGAAACAAAATTGTGGGCATCCAAGTCTGGTTCATCCTTGGGAGCAATTTCCAAATGCCTGAAGGTACCACCACGTTCATCTATACAAACAATAGTACGCAAATATTAACACCATGGGACCACGCAGCCGTCATACCGCTCAGGAATGAGATGCGTTCTGTCTCCCAGAGATGAACGCGCAAATTAATCCCAGAACAACAGCAAATGACAGTGTGAAGATGCTTGAGGTAACGGGTACAAAAGTATCTGCATCCACAGTAAAACAAGTCCTATATCAACACAACCTGAAAGGCCGCTCAGCAAGGAAGAAGCCACAAAAAAGCCAGACTACTATATGGGGACTAAGATCGTACTTTTTGGAGAAATGTCCTCTGGTCTGATGAAACAAAAATGGAACTGTTTGGCCATAATGACCATCGTTATGTTTGGAGGAAAAAGGGGGAGGCTTGCAAGCTGAAGAACACCATCCCAACTGTGAAGCATGGGGGTGGCAGCATCATGTTGTGGGGGTGCTTTGCTACAGGAGGGACTGGTGTACTTAACAAAATAGATGGTGTCATGAGGAGGGAAATTATGTGGATATATTGAAGCAACATCAAGACATCAGTCAGGAAGTTCAAGCTTGGTCGCAAATGGGTCTTCCAAATGGACAACGACCCCCAAGCATACTTCCGAAGTTGTGGCAAAATGGCTTAAGGACAACAAAGTCAAGGTATTGGAGTGGCCATCACAAAGCCTTGACCTCAATCCTATAGAAAATGTAGGAAGAACTGAAAAAGCGTTTGCGAGCAAGGAGGGCTACAAACTTGACTCACTTACGCTAGCTCTGTCAGAAGGAATGGGCCAAAATTCACCCAACTTATTGTGGGAAGCTTGTGGAAGGCTACCTGAAACATTTGACCGAAGTTAAACTATTTAAAGGCAATACTACCAAATACTATTTGATTGTATGTAAACTTCTGACCCACTGGGAATGTGATGAAAGAAATTAAAGCTGAAATAGATAATTCTCTACTATTATTCTGACATATCACATTCTTAAAATAAAGTTGTGATCATAACTGACCTAATTGCAATTTTACTAGGAGTAAATGTCAGGAATTGTGAAAAACTGAGTTTAAATGTATTTGGCTAAGGGGTATGTAAACTTCCCACTTCAACTGTACATGCATACAGTGGCAAAGTTTGAGCCCTTTGGTAATACATTTATGACCAATTTATTCAGAATATCAGGTATCTGATCTTCATCTAGGTCACAACAATATACCGTCTGCTTTAACAATTTTATGTTTTCATGTCTTTATTGAACACACCGTGTAAACATTCACAGTGCAGGGTGGGAAAAGTATGAACCTTGGATTTAGCTGGTTGACCCTCCTTTGGCAGCAATAACATCAACCTAACGTTTTCTGTAGTTGCAGATCAGACCTGCACAACGGTCAGGAGGAATTTTGAACCATTCCTCTTTACAAAACCATTTCAGTTCAGCAATATTCTTGGTATGTCTGAACTGTTCTCTTGAGGTAATGCCACAGCATCTCAATCGGGTTGAGGGCAGAACTGACTGGGCCACTACAGAAGGCGTATTTTCTTCTTCTTCCTGCAAAGTGTCTTGGTGAATTTGGGAATTCATTTTTCCGTCAATGATAAGCTATCCATGCCCTGCGGCAGCAAAGCATTCCCAACCATGATGCTCCCTCCACCATACTTTACAGGTGGGATGAGGTTTTGATGTTGGTGTGCTGTGCTTTTTTTTTTCTTCCAAACAACTCTCTATAGTTTCATCTGTCCAAAGAATATTTTGCCAGTAGCGCTGTGGAACATCAAGGTGTACTTTTGCGAACTTCATACGTGTAGCAATGTTTTTTTTGGACAGCAGTGGCTTCTTCCGTGGTGTTCTCCCATGAACACCATTCTTTTTTAGTGTTTTACGTATTGTAGACTCGTCAACAGAGATGTTAGCATGTTCCAGAGATTTCTGGAAGTCTTTAGCTGACACTCTAGGATTCTTCTTAACCTCATTGAGCATTCTGCGCTGTGCTCTTGCCGTCATCTTTGCAGGACGGCCACTCCTATGGAGAGTAGCAACAGTGCTGAACTTTCTCCATTTACAGACAATTTGGCTTACCCTGGACTGATGAACAATGAAGGCTTTTAGAGATACTTTTGTAACCCTTTCCAGCTTTATGCAAGTCAACAATTCTTCATCTTAGGTCTTCTGAGATCTCTTTTGATCGCGGCATGATTCACATCAGCCAATGCTTCTTGTGAATAGCAAACTCACATTGTGAGTTTTTTTTAATAGGGCAGCTCTCCAAATGAGCTTTTGGAGAAGTCATTAATTAGCCTAGGGGTTTACATACTTTTCCCAACCTACACTGTGAATGTTTAAATTATCTATTCAATAGACAAGACAAATACAATCATTTGTGTTATTAATTTAAGCACACTGTCTATTGTTGTGACTTAGATGATCACAGATCCAATTGGATGACCAATTTATGCAGAAATCCAGGTAATTCCAAAGGGTTCAGATACCTTTTCTTGACACTAGATATTACACACACGTTGAACAAAAATATAACGTAAGATTTAGTGTTGGTTTCATAAGCTGAAATACAAGATCCCCAAAATGTTCCATATACACAAAAGATGATTTCTCTCAAATTTGGTGCACACATGTTTACTTCCCTATTAGTGAGAATTTCTCCTTTGCCAAGATAATCCATCCACCTGACAGGTGTGGCATATCAAGAAGCTGATTAAAACGCATGATCATTACACAGGTGTACCTTGTGCTGGGGACAATAAGGCATCTCTAAAATGTGCGGTGGTGTCACACACTATGCCACATGTCTCCAGTTGAGGGAGCGTACAATTCGCATCCTGACTGCAAGGATGTCCACCAGAACTGTTTCCAGAGAATGTAATGTTAATTTCTCTACCATAAGCCGCCTAAATATAATTTTAGTTTCGCAGTAAGTCCAACCAGTCTCACAACCGCAGCTGATGAAACTGAGTATTTCTGTCTGTAATAAAGCTCTCTTGTGGGGAGAAACTCATTCTGATTGGCTGGCTGCACCCCTGCTTAGTCATGTGAAATCCATAGGTTAGGTCATAATGAATTTATTTAAATTGACTGATGAACTAACTCAGATTCTTTGAAATTGTTGCATGTTGTGTTTATTTTTGTTTTGTGTGTGTGTGTATATCTCGATGTACAAGACTTTAGGAACACCTTCTCTTTCATGAGCCTGACCAGGTGAGTTATGATGTCACCTGTTAAATCCACTTCGACCAGTGTAATTTAAGTGGAGGAAACTGGTTAAAGAAGGATTTTAAGCCTTGAGACATGGATTGTGAATGGGCAAGACAAAATATTTAAGTGCCTTTGAACAGGGTATGGCAGTAGTTTCCAGGCACACTGGTTTGAGTGTCAAGAACTGCAACACTGCTGGGTTTTTCACGCTCAACTGTTTCCTGTGTGTATCAAGAATGGTCCACCACCCAAAGGATAGCCAGCCAACTTGAAAACTGTGGGAAGCATTGGAGTCAACATGGGCAACTATCCCTGTGGAACGCTTTTGACACCTTGTTGAGTCCATGCCCTGACGAATTGAGGCTTTTCTGAGGGCAAAAGGGGGAGGTGGAATTCCATATTAGGAAGGTGTTCTTAAAGTTTTGTACACTCAGTGTATACTATTTGGCGCAATGATGAATACAGGAGAAACATTGAATACCCAAGAGGCTTTCACACTGGTATGCTATGTGGACTTGTGTATTACGCTGTATCATATACCTAAACAATATACCGTAGGCACTTGCATTTTGGCGTATTGTGTATACTCACATACTTGCACCACAGAGTCCACTTGAGTGTACTGTTTGCATTTTACTCTTTGAAGTATAAACACATGCACTAATCAAATGTATTGCCTATCATTCTCTTCTCCCTCCAGAAAAACTGATAGTGTGCATCACCCAGAGTGAGCTGCCCCTGCCCTACCACTGCTACTGAGGAGAGACCCACAGACTTGCTCTCATCCCCCTCTTTTGCTCCTTCCATCACAAGTCTGTGGTTATGAAGATGAGGGTTGGGATCCAAAGAAAGCAGTTGTGTTGCAATCAGAAATCTAACACTCAAACTGACACCACACACACATACACACGGATCATAGTAGCATCAGAAATATATCTAAAATTTTATTGATATTCCCTTTTTCAAGGCAATCTTTGTTTGACAATCATTGTTTATTTCTGTTGTTTCTATGGTTACTTACATCCAACATTTGGCTCAGTGAGCGTTCCCTGTCGTTCGTTAGATTTATCGTCCTCATACTCATCCATGTATTTTGTCGTTGTCGTGAATCAGATTGCTGCCATCACCTGCATCCTGAGATGAATTTATTTTTAAATATCTGTAGGGTATGTATATAAAAAGAGGACATGTTTGATTGGTAAGGGAGGTGTCTGCCTTCAAGGTTGATTTTAATTTAAATAGTGCCCAGATTGGGATTGGTGAGTGGGAAGTGACTGGTGGACCAATGGGGCTCGGCCTCATAGATTCAGAATGTTTCTATAGGAGTTATTTTAATCTCTTCTAGTTATCTTCATCTGGCTGGTTTTGGGTTAGTTGGGAGTTTTTAAGGTCTGTGTTTGTGTGTGAGTGCCATACAGGAGATCTGTGTGAGATGGATGTGTGTGAGAGCTTCGTTAACGAACAAAACCCATATGACCGTTTATTTTAAAGGATTTCATTTTGTGCTTTCATGTGTTTTTCTACTCCTGTGGCAAATATTTATTTTATTTGTCTGTTCTTTTCAATTGTGGCTTTTACAGATTTACCAACTGCATCTTTTGTTGAGTGATGACCTTATTTTTTTCCCGTGTCTGTTTCCCCTAATGTAAAGATATGACCGTTAGACTGCCGTCTTACCCTCCTGAAATGTTAACTATGGCTGTGTGGATTTAGCTTCTGCTGTGCAGGTAGCTGGAATACTACAGTTCACACACTGTTAAAAAGCATCACAGCTCTTAGTCCTACATTGCCCATACACTAGATACTACACTAGGAACTCATTCCCCACACTACTATACAGAACCCCACTACAGACCTGGGGCTTATTCAATCGGATGGGTTGTTAGAAATGTATTGCATAGAACTCACACGATTCTTTATTCTGCATGTTAGACATTATTAGTGTCTGTTTTAATAAAAGACAGTTCTCTGAACCACCTATAACGCTAATCGCACAGTCAGTACTTACTGTTACACCGGACAGAGCAATGTGCCACTGATATGGACCAATGACAATGGTTGAAAAGGAGAATGAGGTTGGTCTTCTCTATAAATGACATTTGTTACGTATTGAGAGTATTGGTTTCCTCAGAGGTGACTCGGGTGTAGACACAGCGGGACCAGGCTAAGGGGAAAACACTAAAAGCACATTTTGGTATAGAAGATCTGTTCTTTGTGCTTTGACTTAATTTTGTGCCTGTGTTTTTAATATTTTGTTTTCTGATTTGGGAATGGTTGTTGAGTGATGGGTGAAGCATATGCAACCTGTTATAGTTTTTATTCAGTTTTTACCACTTTCTTTGAATGGCAAGAGACCAATTCCACATGCATAATTTCTTGTTATTATTGCCTATTCATGTACAATGATGATGAACATACCTGCCTTGGCTCTGAAAAGTTTCTTTTTCACTAAGAATATGTAACTGGCAATACTGTTTTATAAAATAAAGATCTTTTCTCAGACCAGATTAGATTTGTGTGCATGTGTAACAGCTAGAGATGTACTTGGGATAAACACGTCTAATTAAAGGAGTACTCTGTAGTTTGTCTGGGTAACCAGACACCCTAACTCAAACACACACATTCACGCCTTAAACAACCATGAAGGCTTGAGCTAGGGGTGGTCTGCTCAGTCTTGTGCCCCACTCACAGTTAATATGCATCCACTACATTTGAGATGCATGAAAGGTGTTTCTACCCCTCTGCATTTGTTTTTGAGTCTACTCCTTGGCCAGTAAGTCCTAGACATTGCTCTATGTGACCTAACAGGCTAACGTGACCCTGGGGAACATTTTGACCACCGATGAAATTTGAGTGTTCAATATGTGCTCAGCTTTTGACTCATGTCTCACGCTGTGAGACGATACCAGAGTGGATGTGACCAATGAACATGAGCGCTTTTAAAGTGTCTCAATGTCCCCTCGTAAACCCTTATCAGTATTCCAGACATCTCTTCTCCTTACAGCTTATGCAGTTTAACTACAGCTGTAGGATGGATCATGAAGCCTCAAGTGTGTGTGAGTGCACTGGCAGACGTACCGTTAGGCGGAGGGGGCCTCATGAGCTGGGCATAGAACCATTCTCAGCTCGAGCCCCTTAATCTGTTTAAAATAGAGATGTTTTTTTAAACATGGGCTGCGTCTCAATCCACCATCTGCCGACGTCAGCGCTACAGCCATGTTTGTCAGACCAGGAGACATCACGAAAACGTCTAACGTTTGAACGGTTTGGCCTAGAAATTGAAACTCGCGAATACTGGTGTTCTCCGTTTTGCTCTACGACCCCAACAAGTGTCACGGGGCTTGTCTGAAGGTAACCCAGTACCGGGCCGAAAAATGAATGGAAGTGAATAGGGCATTTCCCCGTCAAAGGTATACAGCTAATTCCATGGCATAAAAAAAATATTCTGAGCTTATATCTCGGGTATAGGACACTTCTAAACACTTCCTTTTGACTAGCAGTAAGGCCAAAATCTATGTTTAATCAAATATGTTTTTTAATATACCGACATGGGTCCTAAAATTATTCTTCCCCTTAGGGCCTCCAAATCATTAGGTCTGCCCCTGTCTGAGCGTACGAGGGCGAATAAGTGTTGTCAGTGTGTGTACGGTATGCATGTAGCCTATGTGTCTCTCCCTAAATTTGAGGGCACTTAATACAGCAGATTCTCTCTCCTTGCTCCCCTGTTGCACACTCTCCTGTCACTTGGTACTAGAGCTATTTAAAGATGCCACTCTCCTTCATTTGCTCTCTCAATCATGCGCAGTGTCATGTTTCTCCAGAATCCACACAGCAGGGCAGGAGAAGGAAAACTAAAGAACAGATTGAGAAAGAGGGAACACCACCTGCTCCAGATGGCATGTTAGTAAGGATTTAAACATGACTTCAGACCCATGAAGATTCAAGTCTTCAAGTCAAACTTGGAGCAAAGAGCAAAACCTTACCAGCCATGGACTATTGACAAGCACTGGGGGTAACTAGTGTCTGTGTGAGAGAGCAACAGCTACTGAGCACAGGAAGTGTGTGGTGCAAGAGATTAGTGACTCGAACTACAGAATGTTCTTTGCATTTATTTTTTCCATGGATGATTAGCCTAACTGGAGACATCACAGGCTAAAAATAACTTAAATATTGAAAGAGTTTTGCATCACTCTTCATTCTACTACTCCACTATGGATAACCTGTCTTCCCCGTCTTCCAACACGCAGGATGGTTCACCCACCATGTTCCCAGACTCGTCTCGCCGCACCACTCACACTGGTAACCAAGGTGGGTTGGGATCGTTGGTATATGAGGTGGGGGTCGTGTGGGCTCACCTGCGGCCGCTCATACCGTTCTTTCTGATCAGTGCAATGGTCGTGGCAATCATCTACCTAATCCAGCACATTATCTACTCTGGGCCATTCACCGATCCACTCTTCTTTGAGAAATTCGAGGAACGTTGGCCTAGACCCAAACCGCACAAGGATACCTCACCCTCAAACCCAGTCCTTTTCACTGACCCTATGGAATACACTGGGAATGGAACCCTTTGAACTTGAGTCGTGGAATTCGGATGAATTCTGCCTGTGCCATAGGATTCTATTTGAAGGTGGATCAAAGGTTTTTAGAATCTCCCTGTGGAATTTGGGGTGAAGTTCATGATCAGATCTGCATGTGACTCCCAGGGGCTTCTGTCTTTGACTCAATTGTGTCCCTAAGTCTGTTCTATTCAACAGCCACTTGGGCTATGTATATATAATGTGCAGATTATGAGAACCTGGAGTCTGGACCATTACTAGGCTATAATTAGTCTACAATGCTCTAATGTCTTAATCTAGATTTATTAGCCCTGTATAACTGTCTGTCAGTGACGGTGAATGTATTTAATGATTTAAATTCCAGTAGGTCTGGCCTAGATCTACAGTTAATTGTTTTAGATTAATACAATAATTGTAATTTGGGAGAAAAATGCAAATTGAGGGGGAATAAAGTTTTGGTTTAAAAAAAATGTACTCGTCTGTACAGTTTACAGTCCAGTACACACTACACAAATAAAGAATTTTCATAGACCGTATGGATTTTCTCTACAGATGCATTTGTGGCAACCCATTTAGCAGTGTTGCCAGGTCAAGCTAAAATTTGTAATCCAATGACTACTCAAAACCCACCCAAAAGGCCTGAAAACTTGCCCAACTTTTTTTTTCAGCAGCTAGAGGAGTTTGTCATTATGGAGACAACTATTGGATAAATGTGCAATCTAAATACTTATGGTCAAATTGCTTTTCTGCATTTTTCCCTTTTTATTGGTTCATCACATTAAATGATTTAATCTGAACTATTGAAATGATTGATAGTGAATGGTTAAGAGGTATGTTTTTTTTCCAGAAAACATTCTTGTGAAATGGTGTTAACACAATGTTAATCATTGTGAAATAGTGTTAATACAAGTCACATTGCTCTAAAATAATTGTATTCCTTTAAACTGGAGTATGAAAAACTAAAATCCCCAACAGTTTGCTTTTGGGATTTTATTTCATAATACGTTTAAATTAATGTGTAGAGATAAGTACACCAACAGTAGTGCTAGTTTGGTAGTAGCCATCCATCTAGGATGAAGTGATCCCCACACAAGTTGGTGCTGCTGCTGCCATTACCCATATGTTGCTCTACAGAGAGTAGAGGAACAGACAGATAGTGCTGGGTTAGGCCAACCAGGAGCCCCACTACCAGGTTCAAGCCATTTTTGGACTTTATGGGACACTCAGAAACAGGGTTCCTGCCAGTGAGGGGGCAAAGGAGGTACATGTTGGTGATCCCCATAGAAGCTGCAGTTGCTTCTTGGTTGTGAGGTCTGTACTTTCATCAATAATCAACGAGTAAGACTCGTTCACAATTTTATTTATTAGTTCCTCATGCACTGCGGGCCCTATAACTTCATTCATGAGCGCTGTGCATTTTGTTCTGGGGAAATTGATTCCTTTCTTTGCAACGTCTTCAATGCATCCCATGTGATCTAGTTGCAATGATGGAGTGGCATGCAAAATGTGCAGCGATCTGTAAGGATGATTGTTTAACTGTTATTCTCATACAAATGTAGTTCCTGAATCAAACAATGTTCTTGCATTAGAAAATGGAGCAGCATTTCTCTTGTTTCTCCGTTTGTGAATGAGAAATAAGATCGGCGTGGTGGGCTCGCATTTTTCATCTGCAATACCTACAACCTTTTCTGTCATCTCCCACGGTGCTAATACATCACATTATACCCCTTTCTATTTCCTAGTTTTTGCCAAATGTTCGCCCATTTACTGGGCATTCTGACAGTCGAATCGTGTCTAGACAGTAAACTAGCATGTTAAATCTGTTAGTCTGCTAGCTACGTACTCAAGATAGAAAGCACATTGATGGATCCTCTCTCTTAAACTGTTGGATGTAATGGATGTCTCTTCCTTGCTGTAATGATTGGTAGGATTTATAGAATTATAAAGCTAGCTAGCTAGTGCTGCTGTTCCTTGTTGAAACTCACGTCACTTGTCATGATGCTGACGTGGCTCCGCTGAGCTGCAGCATACTCAACAGTACTACACACTCGATGTGATAAATATATTTTCCAAAGCATCTGGTCTTTGCCTAAACCTTAATAAGTGTGAATTGTTTGCTGTTAAAGACTGTGTGATACCCTCTATAGCAATATTCCAGTCAAGGAAAAAGTAACATACCTTGGGATTACCATATATCTAAGGATCAACAAGAAAGATGCTCATTAAATGTTATACCTATTATTGAAAGAAGAAAAAAAAAGAAGTTGAACCATTGGATGCAGAGGGATTTATCCTTGAAAGATCGAGTGTTGCTTTCTAAAACTGAAGGTATCTCCAGATTAACTTATGCAGCCCAGTCCCTATATCGTACACATTATATTAGGAAATCTGTCGTTATGAACTCACATGAATATGGTGGTCTCCATTTTTTTTTTTTCTACTTTGAATAATAGTTTTAAGATAAATTGGGCTAAACATGTTTTAACGATTCCAACTTCAAATTGGAATTTCATCCCTCATATCTTCTCCCGTTTTGGTGGCCTCAATTTTATGTTACTTTGTAACTATAACATTGATAAGATTCCTGCAACATTATCTCC
The DNA here is from genome assembly GCF_034236695.1 of Oncorhynchus nerka. Taxonomy (NCBI): domain Eukaryota; kingdom Metazoa; phylum Chordata; class Actinopteri; order Salmoniformes; family Salmonidae; genus Oncorhynchus; species Oncorhynchus nerka. The sequence goes on from NC_088401.1 coordinate 57,355,816, forward strand.
TTTTCATAGACAAGTATTCTTAGCGTGGTCGTTAATATTTAAACATGATTTTTTTCCCCTGCATAGGTATTTAATTTGGAACAATAAGGACATTTTGTATAGAAACAAGTCTTTATTTTTTTAAGAACTGGTGTCCTGAGTCAACCTTTTAATGCAGGATTGTTACTCAATTATGAGTATTTTTTTATTTATCTCGTTACAATATCCCTGTAACACCTAGAAAGTTCGCCATAGTCTTCGATGCTATTCCATCTGGAACTCTCATGTTATTTAGAGTTGTGGCCAGACCTCACCTTCTTGACCTACCCTCGCTTAATCCAATGGGGAAATTACGTTTCTCCTTGCTCCCTCAGAACAGCAGATCTATACGTGCTTTATTTCAAAGGGATATTGTATCCATTCCTTATGTCACAAGTTACTGGAATACATTGGTCACTAATATCTGTTGGAAAAAAGTCTGGTTGTTATTAACACACAAATACCTGCTTGTTAACAAGGTCGAAGAGGTCTCTTTCAGAATGATCCATAAGTATAACCCTGCGAATCATTACCTGAAGAAACTCAAAAAAGACATTAACATTGATTGTACTTTTTGTGTTGAGCATCCAGAAACAGAACATTTATTTTGGCATTGTCTACATGTAAAACAATTATGGAAAGATATTCACAGTTTTACAATTGTTAATATTCTTGATTACCTTTGTTTTTTTTATGGGAGAATGTGCTGCTCGGATTTCCTTAACCATAATAAAGATAAAGAAAAACTATTGTACCTCAAATCTAATTGTGCTAATGGCAAAATTTCATATTCATAAATTCACTAATAAAAAAAACACTCTTCCATGTTTTCTATAAGGAATTCGAGCAGTACATTAAGACCATTCAACATTCTTCGAATAAGAAAGCTGTTAAAACAATCAATATGTGTGTTTCTTTTAAGGTCTTTGTATAATCTGTAATTTGTTGTACTCCCTAGCATATGTTATCATTGTCTATTTGTGTACTTCTTGTATGTATACAGACTATTCTACATTATAACAACAACAATGCAACTCGTAACAATGCAATTTTGCTATTTAGCGTCAAATCTGTGACCTCTGCAAATTGTCCGTGACAAGGAGGCTAGCCTTCGGACAATTAAGAGTTAAATATATATTTTTTTTAAATCCTCTTTTTAAAAACAAATTGTTTTAAACTTTTATGCACTTAGCATTGTCGATGCTTTGAAGTTTTATTTCATTTAAGAAAGAGGGCATATCGAATGACTGGATAAAGGTGAGTAAAGTGATGCATGATTTTATTTCTGTAAACTAACTTTAGCTAGCCTAGCTAACGTTAGCCGCTGTTGCAATATGTTGTCTTTTAATTCACGTTTACTAGTTAGCTAACCACACGGCTAAGCATCCGTTATTTATATCATGCTAATGGAGAGTGCATTTCAACAAACTATTTTCACCACTTCAAATAATATCTATATACTCATTGCTTGAGTCGAGTGTTGGTAGATGGTGCACAGCTAGCCAGTTAACGTTCTAATTTGGCTGTCATTGGTGTGCGACCAATTAAGTAGATTGCAATTCAGCTGACAATCGATGCCTTAATATTTTCCCATAACAGAAAATGTGATTGTGGCCTACATTTTTTACTTTTATTAAGTTATTATGCCTTTAATTTGAACTCAGAGAAATGCTTTTTTTTTTTTTTTTTTTTTTTTTACAGCTGATTGGCAAATGTGTCATCTGATGTAGCCTAATTAACAAATTCAATTGAATAGGCCTATTGTAGTACATCATCCTTTCATCTCACAACCTATATCCCACCCTTCTACCATTCATCCTTCCATCGACTCTCCTCTCTCTTTTTAGTGGATGTGGGAATGTGGCGGTATCAGAGGCCAGGGTTCAAGGCCTTACTCCTGACAGAGCTTCAGAGGCAGCGGAGGTGCAGACAGTTCTGTGACACGGTGCTCCGAGCAGAGGGTATGGAGACACACACACACACACACTTATAATGTAAACATGCACACCATCCTGATCATCTCTCTCTCCCCCTCTATCAGGGGTGTCAGTACCAGCCCACAGTTACATCCTGTCCGCCCTAAGCCACCCAGCTGTCATGTGCCCTGTCCACCGCACCGGCACCTCCCTCTGGGCAGAGCCACCTACTGGATTTCCAGGTTTTTGGGGCATGCACCCTGGTGAGACTGGTAGGTCTGCTGTATTCTGAGGAGATGGTGGGAGAGGGGGAGGCGGAGAGGCAGGAAGTGATTTCTGCTGCTACTAGGCTGGGCATCCAAGGACTGGTGGAGGTCGGAAAGAGGGATTTGAGCGCTTCGAGGGAAACATCGCTGGATTCATCAGTTACTTCCTCGATCCCTCCCAACCACAGGAGGAGAACCTGAGAGGGAGGCGGGGCCGGAGGATGCGGGGGGGGGGGGGGGACTGAGAGGAGAGCCAGGAGGCTGAGAGAAGGAGGTAGTAGAGTGAGAGGAGTCCTGAAGAAGGGGTCTGGGGTTGAGCAGGGGGTGATGGAGGTGTCCCAGAGAGCAAGACTGTGGAAGTGGTGGGTCCGAGCCTTCCTCAGGTCGTTTGAGCAGCAAGTGGCAGCATCCAACCCAGTGGCACAGGGAGAGGGAGAGGGGCCTCGGAGCACAGCCAGCCTCTCGGAGCCTTACACCGCTCTCAGGAACTATAGTGGAGACCAGATGGTGACCAGCACAGCTGAACACAGAACTCAGAGCACTCAAGTCAGAGAAGAGCAGAGCTACACACACACAGCCTATACACACCCCTCTTACACTGGGCAGAGTAACACACACGTGGCCCAGGTATACATGCCTCAACCAGAACCCAGCTACACACACACAGCCCACATAGAGCAGTGTAACACAGTCACACACCCCGCAAACACACACCTCCCTCTCTCTCACACATCACCTCTTCCATACTCAACTCCTAACAGTGTCCAGCCCACCTCAGCTCTACCCCCTACCAGTCTGCCACCTAGCCCAGGGGAAGAGAGGAGGGTGATGACCAGAAGACGGTTGCGAGGCGAGATCAACATCCAACCTATAGTCAGGCCCAAGAAACGTCATGGGGAGAGGAACATAGACCAGACTACTAATCAAGAAGAAGAAGAGGATAAAGAAAGGGTACTCCATGAATACGAGGAACTGCTGGATGTGGATGATGTGTTGCTGGGTGTGTCTGTCCGTACAGGCGAGGAGCTATGCCAACCCGAGGATGCTGCCAGGGAAACGCCTACCCCCCAGCAAACTGCCCAATCAGGTCGGTCGGCTGAGAAGATAAAATCTCAGGTGAGAGACTTTGCTCAACATTTGATGTTATGAAACATCTGCTACTATTTACTCAGTATACTTCATGCATTCGTCAGTAAATTGTTAGCCGTGTATAATTTGTATAGGTGTTTTATGGCTGAGTGGTCTACTTATAGTCAGTGTTGTCATCTCTCAGACCAAGGCCCGGCCAGCAGCAGTCTGACACTACCAAGAAAACCCCACCCCTACCCAATCCCCCGATCAGCCCAATCAGAACCACAGAGAAGCTCAGAGGTCAGAGTGCCCAGCCAATCAGACAGAGCGAGGAGGTTGTGTGGGGAGTGTCTGGGGCAGTGGCTATTGTGAAGAGAGGGAGAGGCAGACCACCCAGAAAGAGAAACGTCAATGGTGTGTGTGCAAAGGTTACATCTGCTCCAGTTCCACCAGAACAGACCAGCCTCCCCGCAGAACAGACCAGCCGAGGGGCAGAAACAAAGAAGAGTAGCAGAAGAGGAGGAGGGAAGAAGCCTCAGCTGGAGTGGGAGAAAGGATCAGACCCAGCAAGGACAAGAGAGAAGAGTAGGAGAGTAAAGGAGTCAGAGGAGGAGAGGTGGAAGGGAAGGAAGGAGACAGAGAGACCAAGTGTGCATGTCCAGAAGTAGAAGTAGTCCCACTGGTCCAAACGCTCTCAGAACCTCACCCTCCCATCTCCGTTCCAGAATCCCCAGCCTGTGGAGAGCAGGTACACCCTGAGGACAGAGAGGAGTCTGGGAAAGAAGTGACAACCTCCTCAGCCTTCCAGAAGACTAGGGAAGTCCTGCAGACACTGCAGAATGAAAGATGGAGAGGAAACGGGATGGGCCATTTTTAAACCACAAAAGACCGATCAGACAGAAGAGAGGGAGACACGGATGGACAAAATAGATGTTGAAGACATCAGAGCGATAGATAATTCTGATGAAAGTATTGATATAGATGGAGATGGAGAAGAATGGATGACAGACAGAGCAGAAAAACAGACCGAACTCCACAACCCACCAATCCAAATCGGAGAGTGGAAGGTCACAGTTCAGATGCATTCTGGGATAGTAAAGCCTCCAGTCTCCCATCCTTCACGTTCCATCCGAGAGGTGGACATCGAAGGGTCAACAGGAAGCTGGGAGGAAGAGGAAGAAGTGGATGTGTTGGGGGGCTTTAGCGCCTCCCCAGTCCCTCCTATCATACTGCCTGGCTCCTGGGGGGAGGGGCTTGGTTCTGAGGAAGAAGAGGAGATTGATGTCATTGGAGGAGAGTTGGACCACACCCCTTTTATTTAATCTCTGCTCATACTGAGTGCATACACACGGTAGCCTACATTATCAATCAGATTATCACACTCAACTCTAATCTGAGGTTTCTTTGCTTTTACACTAACTATGACCATGTCTCTCATATCCCTGTTTCCCTAGTGTGACCAACATCTTCCCCCTGCTAGGAGACTGGGATATGGACAAACTGCTGTGTGTGGACCATCTCACAGTACAGAATCAATGAGGGGCTGCCACATGACAGCCGTGGCATAACGACAAGGAATGTACAGATTTCTGCTTGATGGAGAAGCATGATTGTGTGGTTGAGTTCCTCCAAGTTACCAATTGTTAAACAAAAGAGGATGAATGGATGTTTAAAAAAAATTGGGATGTTTTTGTTGTACCTTTTTTCTACCTTACCTTGTCTTTAGAGCTCTGTGCTTGAGTTCTAGTTTTCAGCACTTAGATCGTCAAATATGAACGTGTTTTACACTGTGGGTCAGTTGTGCTCTGTTTAAGTCTACATCTCACTGCCCAGACCTTTACATCATTGTGTTAAAGTTTTCAATGACCCGTGTAGAAAAACACCCGCTATATTTGCCTCTTGTGCAGAGGAGTTTGGGTTCATTCATATACCAAACGTTTCATTGTGAGTTGCCAACAAATCAGGTTTTACACTGCTGTTAGTTCAGTTTCACAGGAATTTACAACTTTCATTGGTTGAGTGTCAATCATCACAGGCCTACATCTTCCAATTCTGCTTTGGATTGTTCTAGAATGGAATCACATCATGTTTGTCATTATTACTGTTCTCCCCAGGTGTGACTGTTTTCTGTTTATAAAACAGATTAAAGATGTTCTTAACGTGTCCTTGTGTGAATATATTTTAAGTGCAGCCTAAATAGCTGAGATGTTTATCATGGTGTTGTAGTGTCTTTAAGCGGTGACAGTAATCTGAGTGGATACAGCAAGGCTATTCATTTTTTGTAAAAAAGCAACAGGTTTATTTGAAGTAGTCTTTCAGTTATATCTATGTTTATCAGAGGGTTTGACATGCAGTGTACAAGCGGCTTATTACATTGGACCCAAATAGCACATCTTGAGACGCTATGTTGAATCCCATATGGTATTTATTATAGATTATCCTACACACACACCGCATAATGATAGGACAGGCCTGAGCGACTGAAGTGAACATGACTTTATTAGTTAACCTTTGATTCACCCTCCTACACACATCACATTAAGGCTGCACTACGGTGGTGGCCATCTTGAAACTGGTGCCTGTTGATGCGTTGACCTCTGGTTCGAGCAGGATGTGTGGCTCCCTGCTCAGCCCAGGTGACCTGGACAGGGGTTCAGTTAGTACAGCGCAGGTGTGTGTCTGTGTTTGTGTGCTCTACCCTGATAAAAAATAAACTGGGTTATGTCAGTCATGTCAGTGTGTGTGTGTTCCTGTGCTTTACCGGTGCGATATAGTCTCATCGTACCTCGGAGCGGCTGTGTGTGTCAGTGTTATGTGGTGAGTCAGTAGTTAGGGGCAGCTGGTCTTCCATTGGGGGGGTAAGGGGCAGAGCAGCATCTGGGCTGGGAATTGCGGTTCTTGGGCCTCTCAGCCTCTAGCCCCTCTTAATGCTGGATACGGCGGATAGACTGGATCTGGGGGGTCTGGGAGTGGGAGCCCCAGTTCTTCCAGTGCTGGTAGTCTCCACTGTGTCTCTCACACTCCATGATGTACTGCTGGCCCCTGTAGCCGGGGTACTGGTAGCACACAAAGCTGGGGGATAGCGATAGGGGATATTCATTTAACACTGAGGTTTAGTATATCGATCGTGTGTGCAAAGTATTAAACCACAGCTGTTTGCTAACACGTAGCGTGTGTGTGTAGTGAATAATAGAGGTTAACTTACGCGCCACACTGCACGTGCATGGAGCCGACCTCGGGCATGGACCAGCCCATAGCCTGCAGGGAGGGGTAGTCGTCACACAGCTCAACACTGCGGCCCATGAAGTTCTCTCTCTCAAAGATCATCATACGACTGCTCATGTGGGACTGAGAGAAATAGAGGAAGGTTACACATACACACACATAAATATGACCATATTTCAAGAATTTGGGAGTTTCTCAAGGAAGGCCTTAATAGAATGTATCCGTTTGGCAGACAAAAAAAAAACTGCATTGATTATCTTTCACATCTCCTCTTTCTCTATCTCACACACTGTGGTACTCACAGCACAGTAGATGGGACGCAGGGACATGAGGCGCTCCACGTGGTAGGACAGGGAACCGCTGTAGGCGTCCCAGTGGGGGTACTCTCCTCTCTCCAGGATGAACTGCTGGCCCTGGAAGTCATGGTGCTCAAAGCCCACCCAGCTACAGGGGGTGGGGGGAGACATTTTACACGTTGAACTATCATCTTATACACCCACATTGAACCAGCCACTATAAACAAAATAACTTGCTCATCCGCACAGACAGACAGATTACACACCTGGATTCCTCTGTCCACAAATAAACATTCCCACTAAACAGATGGCGTAAACACACAGTGTGAAACTCACGCTCCACTCTCCACTCTGATGGAGCGGATGATGTCTAGACCACACTCGTGGATGTTGCAGCACTCAGAGTTGAACTCCTGGCACTTGCCCTGGAAGTGCTCCTGCTCGAACACAGTCACCTACAGAGATGGGTGGGGAGAGGGAGAATAAATGGAAGATGAGAAGAGGGACATTTAAGGTGATAGAGCCCATCCCACTTATGCAAAGGTATGTGGCTCCTCTAAGGTGTGTTACCTTGAAGAAAGGAGCCACGCCCATTCCCGAGTTGACAAGGGATTGCATCATTGGTGATCTAGTGGTTCTGTACATCTTTACACCTAAGAGGCAGGAGTCAAACGTTCCGTTACACAATCTCCTCAACTCTATAAGTCACCTCAACGCCAACAATCCACACAGACAGAGTAACATTCTATTATATTTTATTACATTCTATGTTATACTATAATCAAGGCTTCACACTGGTATTCAAGTGAACATGCCTTGGAAAACAACCTCTCTAAAATGTTTCCCGTTTAACACTTCTCCTATCCGCTATGCACTATTTGGAAAAAAATGTCACTGCACAGTCTCTAATGAGCTGAATTCATACTAATGCCGATCAATTAATCTATGATAAAGCTACACGATATTGTATCTAACAAGCTTGCTCCCTGTTTTAGCCAATCGTATTAAACAAATAATACGCAACAAATCGAAATTATTGTGACCTAACGGTAAAACATCACATCGTTTATTGTCCATCCAAGTTTGTAGGCTACACCAGAATAGGCAATAAGGAGACACGGATCAGTTAAACGAGTCTATACATTATGTAGCCAATCTATGCAATGTGCACTGCAGGTTAACGTGTTGTTTCAGGGTTAGTGCTTTTTGGTGAGTTTTAAATGAATGTGTAAACGCGTCTTGAATAAGCCTGCAATGGCCTATCTGACTGACTGTCCCTATAATTTGCATTAAATGCGTTAAGGAGTTGGCACCTTACCTAGTTTGGCACTTATTCGTGATGAGCTCGGTAGTGGCACGCGCCTAACGCTATCTCGCGTTGAGCTTCAAGAGATCCTGGCGCTTCAGTTTTATACGGAGTGACGTCCACGGAGCGCGTCCATGGCGCAGTCCTTTGGTACGCGCACAATAACTTTTTCCCACCTAAACACTGGCCAACAGCGCGCTCCTGTTCTTTCCGGTCATTCCATCGAAACTGCGCGATACGCCAGCTCAGCAAATACTATGGAACGCCAGTCCTCTCTGTGCACAGCGTTCGGGGTTTGCCCTGAATGGGAGAGGAACAATAACGTCCCGGTCAGTTCGTGCTGGTCAGCAGTCCGGTGTGCGGCAGTCACAAAGGCCGGGATAGAAGTGGAGAATGTGGAGATTAAAGGGGCACGTGCACCGTTTGGGTAGAGAGAAAAAGTCAGTATACAAATACAAATATGTTTATAATAGAATATGGACAGGATAGAAACATTTGAGAATGGGAAAGTGTTTGACATCTATATGTAATAGTATCTCCTTAGTCACTAAACACATAGGACAACACAGAGATGCCATGGGTAGCACACACAAACACACCTAAATCATGCCATCATTGAGTCATATACATGGTACCCTGGCCCCTTAAGCACACTAAAGTCCCCCACCCCCCCCAAAAAATTGCACCACACTCCTCAACGAAATCGTACTGACACCTTATAGACTTAACACTCTCTTAATCAAAATCCTGTAGTTTGATAATGTGATGTCCAATAATGCATCAATTAAAAAGTATGTGTTAATGACTTGCTTCAGGCTTGAGCTCCCATTCAACTGTTTCAAAACCGGTGGTGATGAGATGAGACTCAGAGAGAAGACAAGACCAGAAATGTTCTGTTTGTAATAGAAGTTGGTACTGATTATGAGCAGATGATTAGCGCACTTCACATGTCCTCTCATGTAAATAGTGAGCCTATTCAGTAAATATCCTTCCACCTATTCAAGCTAGATTTTAATGTTTGATCCCTTAAAAACAATATATTTTGACATTAGTAGGTAATGGTTTTATGTATTGTGATAGTTTGTTCTACTTTTTTATGTATGGTTGCTGTTATTCTTTAGTTGTCTACCTTTAGTTGTCTACCTTATGCACATTGAGCGTGGGAAATGTGCTCCTCAAAATGACATAGGATCAATATTATTATGATCATGAACATAATATATGTACAGGTCTTTGTCACAGGTTATACCAGAGTGTGAAAAACGTAATTAGTTGCTTATCACAGATACTGGTACAGTGTTATCGCTCAGATACTGTATCGGTTTGTGGTTAGACCCTATCATCATGTACAGTATTCCACTATCAACCCCCCTCAATGAACCATGGATCTCATTGGTCCCCGTGGCTGGCCCCCCCTCTCTGGCTGTCCCTCTGATGATGCGGTGGTTCTATTGTCTCGTGGTTCTGACCTCAGCAGGTTTGTTTCTCTGTCTCTAATCCTCCTCCTCTGGGCGCCAGCATATAAAAGGGTGGGGCGCACTCTGAGTCACAAACACTCTCTGAGTGAGGCAGATCACACACACAGGTAAGAGCGGCAGACACACACGACACACATGCTGGCACCTGCATACACAGGTAAAGGGAGTAGGGGGAGAAAGAGGAGTAGCAGCTCTTCAGCAGCAGTCTGACATTGAAATCAGTAATTAGAAGTCGCTATAATAATACATGTAACATTCATATTGTACATCACTATATTACACATGTAGACTGCAGCCCCAAGTCCAAATACCACTCTTCCCCTGATAGCATCCATTCACTCCATCTTCATCCCTTATTGTATTTCCATACATTATTTGTATTCCCAACACCTTGGATGTGTTTTCTTGACTGTTTTGAGACTGTTTCATTCTCATCCCTCTCGCTCCCTTCCAGTCATCATGTCCAGTGATAAGTCCAAGGCTGCTTCCCAGACCGACGGGAAGGCTGCTCAGAGCAAGAAGTCTGAGATGGGCATGATGTCCTACAAGGCAAGTAGTCCTCAACTAACAGGACGTCTCCTGGCTCCAATCTAATGGAATATCATCGGCTCACTGATACAGCCAGACACTATCTGTGTTGATGATGTACTTATGTCTGTTTCTCTTTCTCTGTTTGCCCCTCAGATGTTTGTGTTCGACCAGGAGAACTTCCAGGGTCGCATGGTCGAGATCAGCAACGAGTGCATGAACGTGTGTGAGATGGGCATGGACCGCGTCCGCTCCCTCCGCATTGAGTGTGGACCGTAAGTCAACCTCTCCAGTTTTTTAAACTATATATTAGTGTCTATTAATGTCCTGCTATCCCTGTAGATTTGTGGGATAATGGAAGATGTAGCAGTATCATTTACAGTAAAAAATAAAAATAAAAATCAGAATTAGATATGTCAACACAGCTGTATAATAAAGTAACGCTGCCTTTCTATCCTGTATAGCTTTGTGGGCTTCGAGCAGATGAACTTCTGTGGCGAACACTACATTCTGGAGAAGGGAGAGTTCCCCCGTTGGGACTCTTGGAGCAACTGCCAGAAGAATGACTACCTGTTGTCCTTCAGGCCCGTCCGCATGGTGGGGACACTCCTCTCGTCTTTCACCATCTCTCTCTGTCATCTGTTCTCTAATTTTTCTCACTTATACATATCCTCTCTCTTTGTGACTTGCTACCTACCCCCTGATCTCTCACTCTGTCTTTCTTTACTCTCTCTCCATTTGTGTCTCTCTCCTGTACATTTCTCTCCTTCTGAACACCTCCCTCATTCTCACACACCTCTCTCCTTTCCCCTCTCTCTCAGGACCCCGAGAAGCACAAGATCTGCCTGTACGAGGTTGGGGAATTCAAGGGCCGTAAGATGGAGATCATGGACGATGACGTTCCGTCTCTGTTCTCCTACGGCTTCACCGACAGGGTCGGCAGCATAATGGTCAGCTGTGGAACGTAAGTGTTGCTATAGAGATGGAAAAAGGAATTGACAGAGTTAAACTCACAACTAAGAACACATAGATCTAGAATGAAAAGATTGTAGGAGAACGGCTGATATTTTAGTGACATACGTAGTGACTTGCCTAGTGACATAATTTGGTCTTCTCCTTTTTCCCCTCAGCTGGGTGGGCTACCAGTTCCCCGGATACCGTGGCTCCCAGTACCTTCTGGAGAAGGGAGAGTTCAAACACTTCAACGAGTACGGCGCCCGTCACCCCCAGTTCCAGTCCGTGAGGCGTATCCGCGACATGCAGTGGCACCAGCAGGGATGCTACACCATGGCCAGCAAGTGAGGCTCAGGGAAGGAGAGAAAGAGAAAGAGCGGAAGAGAGGGAGAGGGGCGGAGGAAGAGAGAGAGGGGGAGAGATGTCTGAGGCCTTGCCGAACCCCTGGCTGAAGCTTACCATCTGAAACAGCAAGGGAGAGTGGTGACATTAAAAATCCCCCACTCTTTGAAACCTCAATTGAAGGACCACCTGGCTACAGAACACCTGAAAATCAGACAACCCCTCCATCACTCTCTCTCTACTCTTCTCTTTCTCTCCTGTGATCCGACCTAAGCTTTTCCCTCCTTCACCCCCCCTTCCTTTTTCGTCCCCCATTCCTTTCCCTTGCAGTCCATTGCAGCACCAAAGAGGGAACGAGAAATATCTTGCTGTTTTACACATGATTCTCGGCTCAGGGTATGATGCACCATGGGAAAAGAAGTTTCAATATCCACCCCCACTTCCTAACCCTGTGTATCGCACACCCTCTCTGCTGTACAGAATCCTGGCCAACTTTTCAATAAAAATGAAAATCTTGATTTCAAAACGTTGTCTTTGCATTGTGACCGATAACCCTCATGACCAAGATGACACTGTATAAATAAAAGTGATATAACAGGTCATAACATGAAAATCATATCAGTACAGACTAGTCAATCTTGATGAAAAGGTCATCAATACACATATCGATAGGAGAATATGAAGTCAGAGTTGAGCACTGCAGATAATTTCCAAAGCCACCCTTTGCCTTGATGACAGCTTTGCACACTCTTGGCATTCTCTCAACCAGCTTCATGAGGAATGCTTTTCCAAACGTCTTGAAGGAGTTCCCACATATGCTGCGCACTTGTTGGCTACTTTTCCTTCACTCTGTGGTCCAACTCATCCCAAACCATCTCAATTGGGTTGTGAAGGCCAGGTCATCTAATGCAGCACTCCATCACTCTCCTTCTTGGTCAAATAGACCTTACACAGCCCGGAGGTGTGTTTTGGGTCATTGTCCTGTTGAAAAACATGATAGTCCCACTAAGTGCAAATCAGATGGGATGGCGTATCACTGCAGAATGCTTTGCTAGCCATGCTGGTTAAGTGTGCTTTCAATTCTAAATAACTCACTGACCGAGTCACCAGCAAAATACCCCCACACCATCACACCTCCTCCTCCATGCTTCACGGTGGGAATAACACATGCGGATATCATCTATTCACCTACTCTGCTTCTCATAAAGACATAACGGTTGGAACCAAAAATGTGGACTCATCAGACCAAAGGACAGATTTCCACCGGTCTAATGTCCATTGCTCGTGTTTCTTGGCCCAAACAAGACTCTTCTTCTTATTGGTGTCCTTTAGTAGTTGTTTATTTGCAGCAATTTGACCATGAAGGCCTCATTCAAGCAGTCTCCTCTGAATAGTTGATGTTGAGATGTGTCTGTTACTTGAACTCTATGAAGCATTTATTTGGGCTGCATTCTGAGGTGCAGTTAACTCTAATGAACTTATCCTCTGCAGCAGAGGTAACTCTGGGTCTTCCTTTCCTGTGGCGGTCCTCTTGAGAGACAGTTTAATCATAGCGCTTGATGGTTTTAGCGACGACACAAGTTCTTGAAATGTTCCAGATTGACTGTCATTTCACTTTGCTTATTTGAGCTGTTCTTGCCATAATATGTACTTGGTCTTTTACCAAACAGGACTATCTTCTGTATACCAACCATACCCTGTCACAATACAAATGATTGGCTCAAACGCATTAAAAGAAGGAAAGAAATTTCACAAATGAACTTTTAACAAGGGACACCTGTTAATGGAAATGCATTCCAGGTGACTATCTCATGAAGCTGGTTGAGAGAATGCTAAGCGTATGCAAAACTCTCATCAAGGCAAAGGGTGGTTACTTTGAAAAATGTCAAATATATTTTGATTTGCTAAACACTTTTTTGGTTTACTTCCATATTAAATAAAGGTAAAAAATAAAGAAATAATATGCGTTATTTCATAGTTTTGATGTCTTTACTATTATTCTAAAATTTAGAAAATAGGGGGGGGGGACCTGGCATAAGGTGTTTCCAAACTTTGACTGTTACTGTATATGTTAACACATATTGTTAAGATGTATTGTAACAATAAAGGACATACCGTTCAAAAGTTTGGGGGCACTTAAAAATGTCCTTGTTTTTTAAAGAAAAGCACATTTTTTGTCCATTAAAATAACATCAAATTGATCAGAAATACAGTGTACACATTGTCAATGTTGTAAATGACTATTGTAGCTGGAAACGGCTGATTTTTTATGGAATATCTACATAGGTGTAAAGATGCCCATTATCAGCAACCATCACTCCTGTGTTCCAATGGCACGTTGTGTTAGCTAATCCAAATGTAGGCTAATTGATCATTTGAAAACCCTTTGCAATTATGTTAGCACAGCTGAAATCTGTTGTTGAATTTATGCAGCCGCATACAAGAGATTTCTGGACTCACCTTGTTATGCTGTGCTCACTTGAACAAGGTGGCGCGGTGGTCCTTCATGGGGAAATTTTGTCATCAAACTCTGTCATTCTTTGGATTTATGGTGCTTTCAAGGCAACTGGGGGAAAAAACAAGGTTGAATCATGATGTCAGTGATCTTCAGGACGGAGTTCTAGAAAGAGGCCCAAGTTCCCGACTTGCAATTCTGAGTTGGATGACAGTTTAAAACATATATTCCCAGTCTGAGATTGTGAACTCTGGAAAAAACAATCTCTGAAGTCTGAGATTTCCCAGTTCCGAGATTCCCGTTCTTTTGAATGTGACAGACGTCATGCTGTATTGACAGCATGGCCAATGTTGAACTTTTATCCTTTTAAGCTTGGAAAAGAGACCCTTAAACCCAGACTTGGACCACACACCAATTCCACTGAATAGTAGGCTAGTGATTGCTTTGCAATGCTAGCAGTTAGCTACTGATTCCTTCCAAACCACTCATTGTTGAATTTGCGGTTTCTAACTTGTTGTGTAATGCTTATGTCCAATGGCCAATGATCACCGATGTTTTATCTATAATTTCTCTTCATTATTTCTCTTCATATGACAAGGATGGAAAAGGATTTGCCAGTAGATTGTCGACTTGATTCATGATGATGATGACTGTGAGATTGCTTGCAAAGATTTTGAAAGTATGATGTTGACATGATCAGTCCAATCAAAGCTACAGTAAATATAATGTGATTTGACATAATTTTATCTGTGGCCAATGACCTTGAGCCTTCTTGAATGAGCACTTCTAATGTAACTCTATGGTAGCACCCAAGTGGCTTGAATTTGAGCTCTACCTTTAGATTTGGCAGTGACATAGTGTCCCCATGAGTGACAGAACACTGAGCCAATCATGGTGCAACCAGAGCACATTAACAACCCCTACACTCCGTATTTTCCGCTGGCTACCCCACCACCGCAGAAAACACTGAGCTACTGTAGACTGAAACACCTTCATTTTGGAGCTGCCTTACTCAAGAAAGCAAAAAAGAGACCATGTTTGTATGGTCTTTATTAACTCAAATTTTTATTTTATTTTTTTATTTATATTATTTATTTATATTTTTGATATTTATTTATTTTTATTTCACCTTTATTTAACCAGGTAGGCTAGTTGAGAACAAGTTCTCATTTGCATCTGTGACCTGGCCAAGATAAAGCAAAGCAGTTCGACACATACAACAACAGAGTTACACATGGAATAAAAAAACATATAATCAATAATACAGTAGAAAAGTCTATGTACAGCATGTGCAAATGAGGTAGGATAAGAGAGGTAAGGCAATAAATAGGCCATGGTGACAAAGTAATTACAATATAGCAATTAAACACTGGAATGGTAGAATGTGCAGAAGATGAATGTGCAAGTAGAGATACTGGGGTGCAAAGGAGCAAGATAAATAAATAAGTAGTATGGAGATGAGGTAGATTGGATGAGCTATTTACAGATGAGCTATGTACAGGTGCAGTGATCTGCTCTGACAGCTGGTGCCTAAAGATAGTGAGGGAGGTAAGGGTCTTCAGCTTTAGTGATTTTTGCAGTTTGTTCCAGTCATTGGCAGCAGAGAACTGGAAGGAGAGGCAGCCAAAGGAAGAATTGGCTTTGGGGGTGACCAGTGAGATATACAGTGGGGCATAAAAGTATTTAGTCAGCCACCAATTGTCCAAGTTCTCCCACTTAAAAAGATGAGAGAGGCCTGTAATTTTCATCATAGGTACACTTCAACTATGACAGACAAAATGAGAAGAAAGAAAATCCAGAAAATCACATTGTAGGAATTTTAATTTATTTATTTGCAAATTATGGTGGAAAATAATTATTTGGTCACCTACAAACAAGCAAGATTTATGGCTCTCACAGACCTGTAACTTCTTCTTTAAGAGGCTTCTCTGTCCTCCACTCGTTACCTGTATTAATGGCAGCTGTTTGAACTTGTTATCAGTATAAAAGACACCTGTCCACAACCTCAAACAGTCACACTACAAACTCCACTATGGCCAACACCAAAGAGCTGTCAAAGGACACCAGAAACAAAATTGTAGACCTGCACCAGGCTGGGAAGACTGAATCTGCAATAGGTAAGCAGCTTGGTTTCAAGAAATCAACTGTGGGAGCAATTATTAGGAAATGGAAGACATACAAGACCACTGATAATCTCCCTCGATCTGGGGCTCCACGCAAGATCTCACCCAGTGGGGTCAAAATGATTACAAGAACGGTGAGCAAAAATCCCAGAACCACACGGGGGGACCTATTGAATGACCTGCAGAGAGCTGGGACCAAAGTAACAAAGCCTACCATCAGTAACACACTACGCCGCCAGGGACTCAAATCCTGCAGTGCCAGACGTGTCCCCCTGCTTAAGCCAGTACATGTCCAGGGCCGTCTGAAGTTTGCTAGAGAGCATTTGGATGATCCAGAAGAAGATTGGGAGAATGTCATATGGTCAGATGAAACCAAAATATAACTTTTTGGTAAAAACCCAACTCGTCGTGTTTGGAGGACAAAGAATTCTGAGTTGCATCCAAAGAACACCATACCTACTGTGAAGCATGGGGGTGGAAACATCATGCTTTGGGGCTGTTTTTCTGCAAAGGGACCAGGACGACTGATCCGTGTAAAGGAAAGAATGAATGGGGACATGTATCGTGAGATTTTGAGTGAAAACCTCCTTCCATCAGCAAGGGCATTGAAGATGAAACATGGCTGGATCTTTCAGCATGACAATGATCCCAAACACACCGCACGGGGCAACGAAGGAGTGGCTTCGTAAGAAGCATTTCAAGATCTTGGAGTGGCCTAGCCAGTCTCCAGATCTCAACCCCATAGAAAATCTTTGGAGGGAGTTGAAAGTCCGTGTTGCCCAGCAACAGCCCCAAAACACCACTGCTCTAGAGGAGATCTGCATGGAGGAATGGGCCAAAATACCAGCAACAGTGTGTGAAAACCTTGACCTCTGTCATTGCCAACAAAGGGTATATAACAAAGTATTGAGATAAACTTTTGTTATTGACCAAATACTTATTTTCCACCATAATTTGCAAATAAATAAATTAAAAATCCTACAATGTGATTTTTTGGATTTTCCCCCCTCATTTTGTCTGTCATAGTTGAAGTGTACCTATGATGCAAATTACTGGCCTCTCTCATCTTTTTAAGTGGGAGAACTTGCACAATTGGTGCCTGCCTAAATACTTTTTAGCCCCACTGCACCTCCTGGAGCGCGTGCTATGGGAGGGTGCTGCTATGGTGACCAGTGAGATGAGATAAGGCGGGGCTTTACCTAGCATAGACTTGTAGATGACCTGGAGCCAGTGGGTTTGGCGACGAATCTGAAGTGAGGGCCAGCCAACGAGAGCGTACAGGTCGCAGTGGTGGGTAGTTTATGGGGCTTTGGTGACAAAACGGATGTCACTGTGATAGACTGCATCCAATTTGTTGAGTAATGTGTTGGAGGCTATTTTGTAAATGACATCGCCGAAGTCGTGGATCGTCAGTTTTATGAGGGTATGTTTGGCAGCATGAGTGAAGGATGCTTTGTTGCGAAATAGGAAGCCGATTCTAGATTACATTTTTAATATGTGACATGTATTAATGCCAAAATAACATGCTAAACAGGTGGTACTCAAAATAGGTGGGGCTCTTCGTATTATTTATTAAAATATTGATATATAGACATAGAGTTAGTTGGTGGTGCGATTTTGTCCTTTCCCCCTTCCTTTTAAATTGTTGCGTCACAAAATGTAACGTGATCGACCACACACTACCGTACAGTAGGTGGCGGCATGCACAAACAAAGTGAGCAAACGCCATGATACCAAAGATGAAGAAAGCCCAGCAAAGATGTTGGATATACTGACAAGATTACATGTCTCTCCGCCCTAACAATGGGAGATGTTGTCCACAAAAGGGCACAGCGGGTTGTCTAGCTCCCACCCATCCTTTCTTAGGATTGGTGGATACATCTCATTATTGTAAATATTTTTGAATATTCGATGAGGTTGTTCCACGTCAAACTCTTGTATTCAATAGAGAGAGATGCTACTAGCCTCATCACATGAATATGCATAACCATCTCGAGACAACTACGAAATAGTTTTTTTCCCAGTTGCCGGTTTGTCACATGTCCTATTTATATCAGTACACTCGTAGCAATTTAAACATTACTAACTTATAATCCAATCAAATAAACCTCAAGTAGAAAATAAGCCATTATTTTGTTGTTGATGCCGAATTCGACACTCCACACAAAAACTCCTTGCTTGGTGGGCGAAACAACGCTACCTGCTGGAGGGAGACTTTTTTTTTTTTTTTTGCGGAGTTGGGCCTCTTCCTCTTCCTCTCTGGTTCGTGTCCACCCACCAAACAGTATCGTTTCCGGAATGTTCATGGCTTCGGAAGATTCAGAAATCCTGGAATTTGATAGCTAACCATTCACTGGAAACAATAACAATCAACTTTGACAAGTGGTTTCGTCATGCGGATCTGGTCAGTTTTATTTACGCTTGATGCTTCTCGTGTGGACTTTTTTTGCAATCTAGCTAGCCAGCAACTAACAAGTCAACAGACTATCTTCCAGCTGATCAAAACAAGGTCAATTGACGATGCGGTGAGTCGAGAATAAACTATTTTACTAGCAGTTTCTAAACATTTAGCTAAGCGACATTATGACAAATATACAACGGTTATGGCTTTCTGTCGTATTAGTAAATTATGTACATGCGCGATAATAGTAGTTTACAACTTTACTACTTTTCCGCGCAGTTCCACGCAATTTGGATGTTGTTAGAAGACCCCGCCCTCTCTCGGCAGCCTCAGCAAGACCTGGAGAAAGTGCGTTTTCTATAATTCACAACTAGTCCACTTGAAGCCAGAACCATGTGTCTCACCCAAATATTTACATATACACTAGAATACTGATTGGGGGCACTGTGTTCAAGCCAACGTGCGTGCCTCCCTTTTCGCACTTCCTCACCATTGTAAAACATATTATTAACGTCTACATTCGTTTTTATATTACAGACACCTTAATGCATAATTGTAAATTATTTTATATGAGCACATTTTTTATTGATTACTAATGTTAATGTCCCCACTACAACAACAAAAATACACTGAACAAAAATATAAACGCAACATTTAAAGTGTTGGTCCCATGTTTCATGAGCTGAAAAAAGATCCCAGAAATGTTCTAAATGCACAAAAAACGTATTTCTCTCAAATGTATGCACAAATTTGTTTGCATCCCAGTTAGTGAGCATTTATCATTTGCCAAGATAATCCATCCACCTGACCGGTGTGGCATATCAAGAAGCTGATTAAACAGCATAATCTTTACACAGGTGCACCTTGTGCTGGGGACAATAAGGCCTCTAAAATGTGCGGTGTTGTCACACAACACAATGCCACAAATGTCTCAAGTTGAGGGAGCGTACAATTTGCATCCTGACTGCAAGGATGTCCACCAGAACTGTTGCCAGATAATTTAATGTTCATTTCTCTACCATAAGCCACCTCTAACGTCATTTTAGAGAATTTGGCAGTACCTCCAACTGGCCTTACAACCGCAGACCATGTTTATGGAGTCCTGTGGGCGAGCGCTTTGCTGCCCCCGTGGTGGTGGGGTTGTGGTATGGGTAGGCATAAGCTACGGACAACAAACACAATTGCAAGGTTTATGTGACCAACAGATGGATATCTGTATTCCTAGTCATGTGAAATCCATAGATTAGAGCCTAATCAATTGACTGATTTCCTCATATGAACTGTAACTCTATAAAATCTTTGAAATTGTTGCATGTTTTGTTTATTTTTTTGTTCAGTATACATGTCATTTTGTCCTTGAAACATTTAATTGAAATACTGTACTGAGTTCCATTCATTCCGATGGAGGACCACTCCTTCTGAGAGTGACAATATGGCCGACCGGTGTCTTCAAAGCCTCTCATTGGACAATACATTTAATCAGCAGTCCAGGGTTTATATCAGTGTTGTAGTACTACACATTGAGTGTCTTGGTCTTGTCTAGTTGTCAGATACATTTTTACCTGGTCTGGACAATGAGGACTTGTAATTTCAGACCAGCGGAGTAAAAAGACCACCATTAACAGTTTCCATTCAGTCAGCGCATAAAAACGCTTTGCCAGGCCAAATATATACACTCCTTTTTTGAAACAATATCTTGTTGCCTATTGAAACCTGGGATTCCTACTTTACTTGTAACATTACTGTACTTTACTTGCATTGAAAAATATCCTCAAAGTTTGTCTGGATTTCCTTGACTCTGGTCGGGAAGAGTGGGGTAAATTGTTGACTAAGTTGCATGCTTACTATTAGTAAGGGGAGACAGGGAGAAATTCTAATAATCTTTATATCTATAGTAGACATGTTTGCGCAGTGGCGAACCTATTGGACCCCTAGGCCTTCAGTGTGTGACAGGCTGGTGATGCTGAAAGGACAACAACCGTAATACCAGGAGAGTGCACTTTTGTCAAACACAAAGGGCCAATGATGTAGTGGAGGCTATATGCAGGTATACGCCCTATACCAACTTTGTCCCTTAGGAAAAATGATTGCAGTCAGAGTGCAGTATAACTGCAGTTATTCTGCAATTACTGTGTCCAAAATACCACAGTTGACCGCAGTTTCAAAATTGCAATCATTTTGTAAGGGGTTTTCAGTGGGCATTGCCTAAACTCACTTCTTAATCCCTTTGGTTGCATATCAAAGTAGTGTACTGGAGGTATACAGCGTATTAATTATGTAGTACAATAGAGTAATCATGCACAAAATTGCCTACACAATCGCAAAGCACGTGAAATGCATGCACATGCGCGCATTACACATATCCTAGTTTCAGCAGAATATAATCAGCAGGCAGCAAGAGCGCGCAGCTCCCAACTCGTTTTTGCATGGAGCAGCTCACAGAAGAATTACATTGGTAGCCGGTAGGGTAGGAAAGACATTTAAATTAATGATATCTAGCAGTAAGTGCTCACTAAGGCAACAATGGGTATGCAAACCAGGTATTGAAAAAGGTTTGGTCCTTAGTCTTGGTTAGTAGGCTATTTACGATGCGCAATTCAGTCATCATACGCTGTTTGCATGAACATTTATAAAAGCTTTCCCAAAAAACCTTTCCAATTAAATGTTGACTTGCCTACCTGACAAAATTATGTAATGCTGATTTTGTATCAATGGGGAAAGCATTTGTTTTGCTCAATTGATTTAAAGGGCAACCATATATTTTGTAGATTTTTCCCAGACCTAAAAAGTAGTCTCCTGATGTGGTTTAAGCATTGTTGTGGACTTTTTAAATGTATTTAAAGTGTGATTTTAGATATTTAACAAAGTGGTGCAATTCTGTCACACAGGACCCACTTCGTCAGGCACCACTACATAGGGCCGATGGAAAGACACCAGTCCATTCACTCTGACATATTATTAAGCCAGTAGGTCCCAATCATAAGAATACAAAAACAAAACCATTAGGCTAAGCATTTCCCAATCGAAATTTACAACTATTCCTTACCATTGCAAAAAAAAAAACATTTCATGCTCAGCACACAAAGTAACCCGTGATCTAAAGTTTAAATGAAACAATGTTTCACGAGATGGCTAACAACAGCAAGCGCGCTGCAATAAAAAAACACAGTCCCACTCACCAGATGATCATTTCAAACTTAACTTCATGTTGAACGTTATTATTTTAAAGGGGGAAGCTAACAAATTAGCAACAACATTCTCTTCGATAACACCTGCTGCAGCCGCTGCAAACTATCCTACAACAAAAGCTAGCTAGCTAGACCGTGGTAAAACTACTGCTTGCTATAGCACAGTGACCTTTTGGCCTTCCATACGTTTTGTAAAATCATCCCATGTACAATGTAATTGGTTGATTTCAACTGTCACTCTAAAATGTTGAATGTCAAATGCCTTTGACAAAATTACAGTCATGGTCTTGAATTGAACTCACGGTTTTCTGGTCTTGACTGTCTCGAACCTCTCGTCCCCCTCCAAGTCTCGGTCTTGATTCGCTCAGGTCTTGGTTTTAGGTGGTCTTGAACCCAACACTGGTTTATATCACAGGAGGTTGGTGGCACTTTAATTGGGGAGAACAGGCTTGTGATGAGGACTGGAGCGGAATCAGTGGAATGGTATCAAATACATAAAACACATGGTTTCCAGGTGTTTGATGCCATTACAGTCGCTCTGTTCCGGCTATTAATATGGGCTGTTCTCCCCTCAGCAGCCTCCACTGGTTTATATACATACTTGGTGCTACCACAGGTTTTCTACAAAGGTAGAGTTTGTTTTGCAGGCCCTGTCCCGTGTGGGCGGAGTTGCACATTTTTGACCATTCCATTGGCCTTTAAGTGAAATCTCCACCCAACCTGGTAATCTGGCCATGCAAAACAAACTGAGCTCCACCATTTGAATAAAGGTTAAATAAATAACAAGATTGACAGCTGATTGTGGTTATGAAATGTAAACAAGATGCTTACGTCATGTGGTCTAATACCATTTGTTTTGTCCTAGTGGTGATGGCCTGGGAGATGGACAGCTCACACGGACCAGGGTCACCCCAAAGAGTTCTGCCCAAAACGGAACATTCCGAGGTCGAACTGGTCTCCAGAGGTCAGGAATCCCTCCCTACCTCATGTGTCAAACAGGAGCGTACAGAATTATTTGTTACGAACCCTGAGCCTCCGAGGCCAACGCACATCAAAGAGGAGGAGTATGAGACCACAGTCACGCCCCTTTTATTACTTACCAAAGAGGAGAGTGAAGACAAGGAGATTCCTGACTCTAAACCAATGACACTTGAGCTTCACGACCCAGCCAGCCAATCATGTACAGCCCGAGAGGAGGAGAAAGCCGAGATGAAGAAGTCCGGAGGAGTGTTCCATCCAAAGAATTCCTGTCTCCCTAAGCTTCAGGCCTCCTCTCAGCCCTCGGCAGCTGCAGGCTCCAGTCCTGTGAGTAGGGAGGAAGATGAGACGGAACCGGAGGTACAGGAGGACCAGGGCCCTGGAGACTGGCTAGCCCCCGTGGAGGACGACGAGGCCCTGGGTGAGTCCCAGCGTCGACGGGGCTTTGAATCCGCCAGCCGCTCCCTTTCTTCCATCCTGGGCTCCGACTCAGAGTCAGACGACAAGGAGGGTGAAGAGGACCCCACCTGGGCCCCTGCCGACCCCCAGACCCTTCAGGACGACCCAGATGCTGACATCCCCGCTCTTCGAGAGGCGTCCCCACTGTGGCACAGGAAAAGAACATCATCGTCACGAAGTCGAGGCAAAAGAGTTCGAGAGGGAGGTAGAGGTGGTGTCTCCTTGTTTCCAGAACCCAAAAAGAAGCCCAAAAACTTTTCCTGCCAGGAGTGCGGGAAGGCCTTCATATCCCGCCGTGACCGGGAGAGGCACATTCGCACTCATAGCGGGGAGAAGCCGTTTCCCTGCCCCAGATGTGACAAACGCTTCAACGACAGTGGGAACATGCGTAAACACATGCTGATCCACTCGGGGGAAAGGCCCCACCTCTGTCCAGACTGCGGCAGGGGGTTCTCAGAGAGGGGGAATCTCAGCAGGCACAGGGCCCACATCCACGGCAGTATGCCCAAGTCCGAATGTGAAGACTGTGGGAAGACCTACATAGAGAAAGGAGGTCTGGACCGCCACATCAGATCTGGAGCCTGCTCTGCAACAAGAAAAACATGACATTTATAAATGAAAAAGGTTCCTACAATTACAGTCCCGTTTCAGCAAGTACTGCCTCCAGCGATCAAACTATCAAATATGGATGGCGACTTAATGGCCGGTGACTAGAGAGCTCGCTGGGAGAGTTCGGTGATTCCTTACTGAAGGTATTTTTCGCAGGATTAGGGGGTAGGAAGTTTCATGATTCGAGAGAAAATAATGACATTATGAAAAACAGTGCGTATGAACTGAGAAGCTGTGTAGAAAAATCAATATAATAGATGAAGAGATGATCTAGTCTATATTTGTATTTTGCTTCCTATCAATGCCTAAAAAATATATATATTTTCAGTCATTTTATTTTCGCAAGACTCAGTTAAATGACAAATGGAAATGGATAACTGAATTTAAAGTTTGTTCTCCCTTAGAGAGCTTTCTCCGTGAGTGCCTTTATGAGTGAGAGAAGTGCTTTGTGAATGTGATGATCTGTACTTCACTGTTAAAGTAAACAATCATGGATTAAGAACTGTGTACGTGTGTGTTTTCTTAAGTCCAAGGCCTGGATTCAGTGCACGTTATAGCGCAGTGCACTATAAGCGACTTTAAAGTGCAGTTTACGCTTGAGCTGAGATGCACAGCGTTTTTCATAAGTGCCTTTTGAAAGGCACATTGTCGGCTTCTGTCTAGTGGGCTGCGCTATAACACCCCTTGCATTGAATCCTGGCCTAAATGTTGTTTCCCATGGCCACAAGGTAAAGGTAACTTGCCTATACACTCCTGGAACAAGGTACACACTGAAAGAGAATAAAGGTTTTATGAGTTATGGATCTACACAACCACAAGTGAGGAGCGAGGTACCAGAGAAAAGTGGAATGAATCAGTGCATAAGCTTCAGACAAAAATGAGATTCTTTATTTGAAACAGTCACGTAAAGGGTCATACATTGTCTAAAAGTAGATCAGTAGGGAGCTGGGTCGTATATTAATTAGTGCATACCGTAGCAGAACATTTTGCAACGGAAAACAAAAAGAGTTCAATATTGGTCTCTCCCTGTTTTGTCCTGTTTGTCCTTCCTTCCACCCAGAGTTGTCAAACGTATCCAACCGGTCATACCCATCCAAACACCAAAACACACAGAGGATCCGCCCTAAAAAGCAGTCAGTTCTCACTCAGGGAGCCTGTACAATAACAGATGTAGGATCTTAATTTGAGCCAGTTTGCTACAGCAGGAAAATAATTCTGCAGCAACAGGAAATGTGAATTATTATGTGGATTATAAATAATGGACCATTTTTGTAGGGGCTGACATTTTTTGTTAAGGCAAATCAAGTCTGACATTTTAAAGTGGAAATTACAAACGTTTGCCTTTTTGTTTCCTTAAATACACTACAAGTTTGCCACCAAAAGTGATCAAATTAAGATCCTACATCTTTACAACTGGTTTTGGAGCTATAGTCAGGAGTCTCACTACAGATACATAATCTCTCCCTCTCTTCCCATCTGCCCCTCCCTCTTCCCACCTGCCACTCTTCCTCTTTCCCTGATCCTGCTTCTAGTCCTGCCTCAAGTCTACTAGAGGCTCTGCTGTTGGCTGTGATCTTTCCTGGAGCCGCAGGCTCACTCTCTTATTGGGCTGTGCTCAGGTCAGGACCGGAACTTTGGTAAAGGACTTGCGGTTGTATTTGGTGGCAGAATTAGGAGTAGTTTCAGTCACTGGCTGCCCTGCTGTCTCGGACTGAGATGACCCTTGACCTTTAGTGCTGGCCCTAGCAGTAAGGTCATGTTGTGGAGGTGCTTCTGGGTTTTTGACTGACAGCGTGTTCTTGTTCTCAGATTTGCGAAGCCTCCTGGGTCTGGGTGGGGTAGCTTTCTGTCTAGGTTTGGTGGCTCTGCCAAAAGACAAGGATACACTTTCTCAAAAAATGTAAATCCTACTGGACAAGATTCTTCTTTATCATGTCCATTGATTGCCAGGCTCGGGTTCTGAGCTCTTCACCACACCTTCTACCTCACTTAACTCTCCCTCATTCACTTCCTTTTCACCTCCAGAACTCGGTCTGGTGCACTGCTCAATCTGTTTTCACTTGACACCACTCTTCTTCTTCACCCCATACATACTTTCCTCTTCCTCTTTTTTCCCCTCCATTCCTCCTCAGAAATTCATCTCTCTGTGTCTCCGTCCCAACATTCCTCTTCTCCCGACTTTGCTTGCGGCCCAGTGGCAGTCCAACGTAACTCCATCTCATAATCATCCTGCTCACCTTGGAAATGTGTATTCTCCGGGCGCCAACATTTTGAGAGCATGAGCAGTGGCCACACATAGAAAAATGACCCCCAAACTCAACTCTGTTCTACTCCCTTCGTGGCTGAAAACCTTCAGCTCTCTGTTGGTTCCATTCAATTACGCTTTGGTTCGTGTCCATGCACCATATGAACTACGACCCTTTCTCTGATTTATTTCTGTTACACCCAGCAGCTCAAGGTGATCAGCCCGGACTCAAACTTGCCACAGTGCTGCTCATAAACATAGTGTCTTTGCATATGCATAGCAGAGGAGGCTGGTGGGAGGAGCTATAGGAGGACAGCTTATTGTGTAATGGCTGCAATGGAATGAATGGAATTATCAAACATATGGAAACCACGTTTGACTTGGTTCCATTTTTTTCCATTGTCATAGAAGTTCATAAAATTGCTCAGTTGAGTTGGTTGAAACAAATATTTTCCATGCCACCGTGTGTTCTTTGCCTTGAACAGAAGATTAATTCATGAATTATAATTTTCATTAACTAAATTCCTGTCCCTATTTAGTCTTACGTTGCATTAAAATGTGTCTAATTTTATCATCAATAAATGAATTAGTCAAACATTTTCTTAGAAATTATTACATTTAAGATAACACATAAAAACAACACAGACAACTTTTTATTTGAAAATAACGTCACATTTTACAAACGAGATTAAACCTTTGAACACACATACAATCAGAGTAAAAACATTCACTTAAAAAAAAAGACACTTTAAAAAGATAAGAGATACTCATAAGAGACAGCCAAGCATTAGGATTTTGATATGTTACAACCAATCAATGTTCAATTTAACTGTCACAGCTTGAGTTACAAGATTTGTAGAACTACTATTAAGTGTTCACTCAATTTAAGTGCTGCTTGACAAAAAATAACAAACCGAGGTCCAGTCAGTAGAACAAGAATGTTCACTACAAATGTAGTGGTCCCTTTTCCAGTTCTTCACTACAAATGTAGTGGTCCCTTTTCCAGTTGTTCACTACAAATGTAGTGGTCCCTTTTCCAGTTGTTGCACAACAACCATATGGTTATCTCAGCGTGACATCATTCGAACAAATTCTTTGAAAAGAGAGAGAGAGATAATGACAGAGATTTAAATGAAAAGGAGACATGATTATCCCATACACAGACCGACAGAAAACCTGCCACTGCTTCTAACAAATATAAATCAGTACTGAAGTTGAGTATGCACGCACACACACACACACACACACACACACACACACACACACACACACACACACACACACACACACACACACACACACACACACACACACACACACACACACACACACACACATCTCTCACCCTCAAAGTCGACCAGTCCGTCCTGGTTGAGATCCACGTCTCGGAGGATCTCGTCGATCTCTCTGTTGGTCAGCTGTTCTCCCATCAGCTTCTTCATGGCCTCCCTCAGTTCCATTATACTGATTTGACCATCACTGTTAGCATCAAACTGTGTGTGAGAGAGAAAGAGAGAGAGAGACAGAGAGAGAAAGGAGGCTATAGTGACAGTTACTCACATTGAGAAAGACAGCAACCATTTCTGTCAGCTTTCAAACCACACAATCTGAGAGAGAGAGAGACCTCCTTGAATGCATCTCTCAGTTCTTTCACTCCGATCATGTCTGCTGTCTCTGCCAGCATCTTTGGGCCCATCAGCTCAACAAAGTCATCAAAGTCTAGTTTGCCGCCACCTACAGACCAGATAAAAACATTACTACTATTACTCATGGTTACAATATGGACAAAATGTCTTTCATTGCTTAAATAATCCTTGATTTTGTGTTTAATTCATTGCAATAATCAACCTAAATTCCGCCATAGCACTCAAGATATTTCAGATATTCCATGACACGGTGGTTTCCTCTGTCTCGTGATGATGACATCCAACTCACAGATGGACTGGCCCAGCTCGATGAGCTCCATCTCTGTGGGCATGTAGCCCATGGTCCTCATGCACTCTCCCAGGTCCTTGTAGCTGACATAACCATTCTTCTTCCTATCAAACTCCACAAACGCCTCGCGAAGCTCTGCAAACACACAGGCACACGCGTATGCACGCACGCACGCACACGCACACACACACAAACATACAAGTACGCACACAGGTTAAGAATTGGAGAATGTAGATTGTAAAACATGTCATGGTACGATTCTGACTGTGTGAGATAGAAAGGGAAAATCTACCTTCAATCTCCTCTGGTCGTAGGTCCCTGTCCTGTTGGAGGTTGCAGAGGGACTCACATAAGCAGACTGGTGGTGGCACATGAACACACACACACACATCGCATCACAAACACACACACGCACACACACGCAGTACATCACAACCCCACGAGACGTACGACGACGACAAAATCTGTTTACTCGTGTACCCACGACAAGACAAACAACGTACGTGCATGTTTTCATGTGGATACAAAAACCGCCGTCAAACACACAGATGTAAATCTAAAGATCAACAAACACAAAATGTTCAACCGCTGATATTAGAAAATACACAATGGGCCTCAATCACAAAGACAATGGGAACCAATCAGCCAAAGGTAGAAAAAGGAGGAGAGAAAAGAAGAGAGCGAAATTCTGCCATTTGTTTTTGCTTGATAAAATCGACATCTTTTTGTTACGGTATGATTAATAGCAGAGGTGGTACATGTGATATGTAGCGTGCCAGTAGACACACATTATTAGAAAGAGTAAACCAGGATGCTTTGCAAAGTTAGACTAAATAGTATCTATATCTAGTACATTGCGTCTAAAGATATAACACAGTATCAGTCAAAGGTTTGGACACCTACTCATTACAGAGTTTTTCTTTATCTTTACTAATTTCTACATTGTAGAATAATAGTGAAGACCTCATCACTATGAAATAACAAATATGGAATCATGTAGTAACCAAAGAAGTGTTAAACAAATCAAAATATTTTTCTTTTTTAAACACCCCTTGCCTTGATGACAGCGCTCATGAGGACCACCACAGGAAAGGAAGACCCAGAGTTAGCTGTGCTGCAGAGGATAAGTTCATTAGAGTTAATTGCACCTCAGATTGCAGCCCAAATAAATGCTTCACAGAGTTCAAGTAACAGACACATCTCAACATCAACAATTCAGAGGACACTGCGTGAATCAAACCTTCATGGCCGAATTGCTGCAAAGAAACCACTACTAAAGGACACCAATAAGAAGAAGAGACCTGCTTGGGTCAAGAAACTTGATCAATGGACATTAGACCGGTGGAAATCTGTCCTTTGGTCTGATGAGTCCAAATTTGCGATTTTTGGTTCCAACCGCTGTGTCTTTGTGAGACGCAGTGTAGGTGTACGGATGATCTCCGCATGTGTGGCATGGAGGAAGAGGTGTGATGGTGTGGGGGTTCTTTGCTGGTGACTCTGTCTGTGATTTATTTAGAATGGAAGGCACACTTAACCAGCATGGCTACCACAGCATGTTGCAGCGATACACCATCCTATCTGGTTTGGGCTTAGTGGGATTATGATTTGTTTTTCAACTGGACAATGACCCAACACACCTTCAGGCTGTGTAAGGGCTATTTGACCAAGAAGGAGATTGATGGAGTGCTGCACCAGATGACCTGGCCTCCACAATCACCCAACCTCAACCCAATTGATATGGTTTTGGATGAGTTGGACCGCAGAGTGAAGGAAAATCAGCCAACAAGTGCTTAGCATATATGGGAACTCCTTCAAGATGGTTGGAAAAGCATTCCAGGTGAAGCTGGTTGAGAGAATACCAAGAGTGTGCAAAGCTGTCATCAAGGCAAAGGGTGGCTACTTTGAAGAATCGGAAATGTAAAATATATTTTGATTTGTTTAACACTTTTTTGGTTACTGCATGATTCCATGTGTGTTATTTCATAGTTCGACAATGTTGAAAATAGTAATACAAATGAAGAAAAATCCTTGAGGTGGGTGTCCAAGTTTTTGACTGGTACTGTATATCTGAACCTAAATCTACACAGATTGCATTGTATGAGCCATGTTTGTATTATGGACCCGGTAAAATACTTTCACAAAACATAAATCACTGTAGTAACCAGATTATCAGGTAGTGTGGGGGGGGGGGGGGGGGGTTAGGAAATGTAGGTGGTTTATTGTAAGTAAGACCCTTGGACATATAATGTGAATTGTTTACAGACACACACACACACACATGTCCACACACTGTAGGTCGTGCCTGTTTTGGTGTAGTAGGTCATTAGGTTGAGTTTGTTTGATGGCAGAGAAATATAGGGAGAGACAATCCCTGTAGATGTCTTTCTCTTTACTATGGATGTTCTTCTTGGAATCTCCCTGTATGTGATAAACACAGTGCAACACCGCATCAAGGTTTGGTTGGACTCCTCTCTGCCTGCAGAATGTACTTTAAATAGCACGTTTGATTGGTTGTCCCATGATGAAAATGAAATGATTGTGGAGAGAATGTTATGTGGTGAGAAGGACGTGAAGATGATCATGATGTGTGGGTGAGTGTGTGTGTGTGTGTGTGTGAATAGTTTAGTATGTAATTGTAAGTGTACGTGTGTGTGTGATTGAGTATGCGCTTGCATGCATGTGTCTCATTATGTGTGTGTATGTGTTCACTAGCGTGTGTACGTACGATCTGGCTGCTTGCAAAGCCCTGTTTGAGGAAGATGCAGGCGGGTCCCACGATGCTGTGTAACACGGTGCAGTTCTGGACCAGTGCAGACAGTGGCGCCTTAAACTCCTCGTCCTCACCCGATTCCTCCTCGCCCTCCGACCGGGGCCCCTCCTGGCCCCCTGCCCCCCCCTTGCCCCCCAGGGGCCCGACGGCCCCCTTAGAACCAGAATCATCCAGAACTAGTGAACCCAACAGTCGTTGGTTTCACACTCTGTTTCCCTCTCTGTCTGCTGAGGTCTGACAGCCAGCTGTCCACAGCACTAGTCCTCAGGGAGATCCGATGTTACATCAGCAAACAGGACAGGACAGGATTGGCAATCTCTGTCAGACTTTTAGAAGTTTAACTCTATCTACATGACAAGCCCTATCAGCCAGCAGACCATCAGCCTAATAAGTCTAGCTCTCTGTCTGTTTATGTGCTGGTCTGTGTATTGGTTACAAGAAGCTATGCTTTCCCTCCATCTCTCACTCTTTCTCTCTCATCTATCTCTTTCTCTGTTCTGTTTTCCGAGGCTCAGTCTTGGCTCAGAGTTGGATTGGGGCGTTCATTCTGGTAAGTGTTCAGACACTCTGCTCATCTCAGAGACTCAACACAGTGTTACATAACACACTTACAGATTACATCTCGTCAATACGATAATACCAGAGTTGTGTTTAGTTACAGTTTTTCTCAACCTGTGTACAAACATGTTTTGGAAGTGTGGTAAAACTAACCTACAGCAAACCAACGATGATCAAATGCTTAAGTACGTTTGCAGAATGTCTGATACGTTTCTTGTCTTTATGCCTGGATTGCATATACTGTATTAGGCTCAGCTTTACAAAACTGTAAATACAATTGTCATCAATGAATGCAAAATTCAATGCGAAGTGTTTTGTTTACAGAATATGAACATGTTGTTTTCATCGGAAGAGAAAAGGTTGCAAACTGTTTCTGGCAATCAGTAAATACTACGACACAATATTGGAAATGGAAGGTACAATATAGGGAAAGATCTAGGCAACAGGGACTGTCAAATTTGTACGATTTTTTTTACAACATTGCAGACATGCAGAAAATGAAGTGGAGTTACTTCTAAGGGACTTTGGGTTACTCCTAAACACCCCCCCCCCCCCCTGTGTAAAAAGTGGTTGAATCAACATTGTTTCCACATCATTTCAACCCCCCCAAAAAATCTATGTGACGATGTGGAATCAACGTGGTAAATCAATTTGCCAATAGTTTTTTTTCACCCAACTTTGAATCTAAATCCAATGACATGGGTAATGTTTTGTTGTTGATTTCACTTTGAATTCACATTAGTTGACAGCTCAACCAAATGTGAATCAAAACTAAATGTTGAACTGGGGTCTATGCCCAGTGGGTTGTGACCTTCCATTATAGAGCTTTACAGTGGTGTGGATTGAGGCCTAGACATTCATATCAGTTGCCATTGTATTCACCTTCTTTATTTCTATTGGGGATTGTGTTTCTGCAGCCGATGGAAGGTCTAAGCCTATGCACAGTACTGAATACATGGAATTGGACTGTGAAGATATTGATGAAGGATTCCTGCACAGTGTGCTTATTTTCTATTTTCCTTTTGATCAGGAATAATATTGTAATTTTCCATAATTATGCACCTTTATGCACCAGTTTTGATCATCATGATTTAGTGACTGCAAAGCAAATATTTTGATCACTAGAATCAAAAACTGCACACGCTAACTTTCTGTTTTGTCAGCTTAGACTCAAGAGAAATAAATGTTTGTGTTGATCTTTTTTTGCAGACAGTCGTGTTCTTTTGAGTAATGTATTAGCGATTGTGACGGTAGCATATAGAATTGATGAATATACTTAAGTTTTGAGAAGGCAACTACATTTTGAAAAAAATGCATTTACTGTTTTTGTTTCAATGGGCCACAGAATTCTGTGTCTTGAGAACACTTTAAAAAAATCAACAACATTGATCTATAAAAAAAATATGCTTGTATGCGCTTGAGAATAACTGTAGTATCAAAATCCACGTCTGGTACCAGATTGATCTGGTTGTTGGGCCTGCCCTTTAGGGAACACAAGGATAAAGATCTCTGGGGAGTAATACTGCTTGTCAGGCTCGGAGATCATCAAAGAAAGATCTCCATTGTACAGAGATGCAGAGACGTTGTGCATATAAGTGAAAAAGAAACGTCATAGATTGTCTCTGCTGGAGTTGTTCAGAATAATCACGTTGAATATGGTTTCAGATCAATGTTGTGACAATCCTGCAGATCAATGTTGCTTAAAAATGCACAGGACCTATTCTAAATTGAGTACTTTGCAGAAAAAAATACATTTTGCCAATATTTTCAGGGTACTACAAACATAAACACACAGACAAGGAAATAGCAAGCAAGCAAAGGCTTCTCTCATCCCATATCTTTAAAAAAAAGCAAATAACTGCTCTTACCTTCATTTTGTTTTTCATGGATGGCTTAGTACAATTTCCCATCCCCTATCCTCGGAGTGTGAAGTAACACTCTTGACCCTCCTTCTCTTTTCCCTCCCTCTCTATTCTATTTATCTTGTTCCTATTTTTTCTGTCTGTCTTTCTCTCTCTCTCCCTTCCCCCTTTCTTTGGAGATCCAAAGGTCCCACCCGAGATTAGAGTTCTGAGGAGGGGTCCAGGAGGTCCCATCACCCAGTCACATCGTGGTCTGAAGTGATGTTCATATCAGAGATGAAACATACAGTAGAACCTCTAAGCCACACTCAGAAGATCCAAAATCCCATAAACAACATCCTGATCTGCGTTTAAGGTCGCCTAAAACAAACATTAACCTAGTCCACTTCTGTGTCTGAACAGAAAAGAGTTCATGCGTGCATTACTCTGTCTTTCTCCCTCTCGCTCCTACTCACTCATCAACTCTCAATTTGACCCCTTCTTAAATCCCCTATCTCGCTACCCCTCTCCTTCTCTCCTCCTCTCTGTCCCTAGAGCAAGGCTTGTTACAGCATTCAAATGACTACATCTACGTAGGGGGGTGAGATGCAGACAGACAGAGAGAGAGGGGGAGAGACAGATAGAGAAAGAGGGGGAGAGATAGACAGAGAGAGGGAGGAGAGATAGAGAGAATTAGAGGGGACAAACACAAGGGATTTAAAAATCCCTATCCCTCCATTTCAGATTAAAGGGAGCGATGGAGGGGTAAGAAGAGAAACGGATAGAGTAAAGAGATTGAGAGAAACAACGAAAGGGAGAAATTGAGGGCAGGTTGGAGAGAGAGGTGATACAAGATGAAAAGAGAGGATGAGAAGGAGGAGTGATGGAGAGAAAAGGATGGACAATTCAGAGAAACAGGGAGAAAGAAAATCAAACTGGTCATGAGATAAAAATCTACGGGAAAGCAGGAAGAGAACAAGACAAGAAGCAAAGCAGGGAAAGAAACAACAAATGAGCGAGGAAGAAAAGAGCCAAGAGTGAGACTGAAGCCGGGAAGCAAGCTGCTGTTTTGGACTACCATTAGATGCGTGTATGTGCGTATGTTAGAATCACACACACCATTAACTGTATGCTTGTGTTAATAATATCCAAACCAAATACGCGCATCACAGTCGAATGCTCTAATTGGTCTGTTTTTAAAATCAATCAACACATCTTCATGCTTTCCTTGGATGTCAAATGTAATATTCTCTCTGATTGGTGAATGATAAAAGCATTACGGAGGTTCTAATCCGAGCTGTAATGCTGTCTAATCCAGAGACACAGGACATAATATCAGACACTCCAGGATAACATTTAAACTGTGACTCACATGACATGACTGTGACTAAACTGTGACTCAACACTGACTCAAATGTCAAAATAAATACTATGACTACTGATGGGAATTACATGCTGTATATATATATATATATATATATATATATATAGATAGAGAGAGAGAGAGAGAGAGAGAGACCTTTAGGATTTATTTATTGTCAACAGGGGCAGATGTTAATATACGGTAGCCTGACTTTGTAGAGCTTATTACTAATGCATACCATTCTAAGCCATTGTCCTTGTGATTGACCTTGGGGGCATAAGGCTAAGGGTTAGGTTCCATAGACACTGGTCTAAGGTCAGATTTGTGTTTCCCCCCCATATGGTTAAGGTTAGGATTGGGAGAAGGTAAAGTGATGCCAGATCGATGCCCATTGGTGCCCAGCGGGCCCCAACTATTATCCAGAGAGTTCCATACCCTCGTAAGTCAGAGGGATGAACTCTGTGATAGGCCTGGTCCTCCAGCTGGGACTTGTTATGATGCACAGCTGTGAACAAAGTACTTTGGCAACTTCCAGGCTATTGGGTAGTCAAACACATCAGTGTGTACGTGTGTGTGTGTGTGTGTGTGTGTGTACGTGTGCATGTGTGTGTTGTATAAATAACATTTGTAGTAGGATATACATTTTGTGACATTCCATGACCACTCAAAGATGAGGCTTACCTGATATTACCTTACCTCAAATTCTGCCAAATATTTATTTAATATTTGATACTGTGGTTTGGTCATGTCCCTCTCTACCCCTTCCGGCTCTCTGTCTCTCTGTCTCTCTGTCTCTCTCTCTCTCTCTCTCTCTCTCTCTCTCTCTCTATGTCTCTCTCTCTCTCTCTCTCTCTCTCTCTCTCTCTCTCTCTCTCTCTCTCTCTCTCTCTCTCTCTCTCTTCACATCCAGTCAAACCCAGACGTATGGTATAGTAGCAGATAAGAATTATGAGTGCCAAGATTAACTGAGTGACAGATGTCTGTTACAAGATCAACCGACCGCTTTTCCTCTATACTTTTGGAGACAGACTCTGATTTAGATCAAATGAACATTTTGGCTCATGTCATGACAAAATCTTTAACAAGTACTAGGTCAGTACTAGGGCAGTTCAACACTGCAGTGTCAATTTTATACCACTAGAGGACAGCTTCTGTCCAGAATATAGTACAAAATATAATACAAAATATAGTGTTCCATAAGTATTTGGCAGAATTTAAAGCAGCAATCAGCAGCTGAAACAACTAAAAAGTGTACTCCCCGTCCTGTTTGGGTAAAAAGCTGAGGGATGGGGCTGGAGAAATGTAACCACTCTCAAATTCATAGACCGAGCTATGGATGCAAGGACTGACCATACATGATATCAAAATGATTGGTTTAACCATGTTTTCAGGCAATATAGTGTTTGTTTACATTTACTTTGTTAAACAAACATTGGAGTAAAACAAGCTTATATTTTGGGTTCTGAAGCTCATGAGGCATTTAGAAGTTGTATTATTCACGAATCAATGTGTATATATAATTAATTTATAAGTCACAAAATGTATGTAGCAACTGCAGATTGCCCCTTTAAAACCACATCGTATTTGATCTATATGGCCACAAGGGAGAATTCTCCTTGTTTAATGAATAGGATCTCTACAGATCGGTGTCCCACCCTCGGGACGGTTGAGCTAATGTGATTAGCATGACATTGTAAGTAACAAGAACATTTCCCAGCACATAGATATATCTGATGTGTCTAAATTCTTGTTAATCTAACTGCACTGTCCAATTTACAGTAGCTAGTACAGTGAAAGAATACCATTCTATTGTTTGAGGAGGGTGCACAATTATGAGCGTGTAAAATGTATGAATAAACCAATTAGGCATAATTGGGCAGTCTTGATACACCATTTTGAATAGATATGCAATAGTTCATTGGATCAGTCTAAAATGTTGGGCAAACACTGCTGCCATCTAGTGGCCAATGTCTAAATTGCGCCTAGGCTAGAATAATTCATTATGGCCATTCTCTTGCATTTCAAAGAAGATTATACACAAAAAAACACGTTTTCTTCTTTGTATTATGTTTTACCAGATCTAATGTGTTATTTTCTCCTACATTAATTTCACATTACAAAGTGTTTCCTTTCAAATGCTGCATATCCTTGCTCCAGGGCCTGAGCTACAAGCATTTAGATTTGGGTATGTAATTTTAGGCGAAAATTGAAAATTACTTAAGAGGTTTTAACTATCCTTTAGTGGATTTCAGATTTTCACGAGGATAGAAGAACAAGATCTCTCTCACTCACTCACTCACACACACACACACACACACACACACACACACACACACACACACACACACACACACACACACACGGTAAATCAGGACTAGTCCCAGGACAAGTCTGGTAAACAACACTCATGCTGTTGATAGGATAAACATTGTTGCAACCACTGCCATTAAGACTGATTACCTATCTAATTGATATTTTATTATTGATCATGTCAATTAATCATGTCACTCTGTTGGGCTTCTGGTTCTGTGTGTTCTGATCTGCATCAGGTATCAGTATTAGACCTCTCTGTCACACGACCAGTATGACACGACCAGGTGTCAGCTCACAACCACAACCACACACACACACGCAAACACACGCACACACACACTTTGTTTGCTCTGCATGCCTAGAGGACGGAGTGTGTGGTAAGTGTGTGTGTATTGAGACAGACTCAGGTAGACTCGCATCATGTAACCTGACTCTTACCCCTGACTGGAAGTAAGGCTCTGGTCGCTATGGTGATATGCGTGTAGGAGCCGGTAATTCTGTAGATGTATTATGTTCTGATCAGGTGTTAGATACTGATACTAGTGTCCAGTGACTCAACTTGTCAACTACAGGAACTCTGCAGTGAGTCAGAACCAGAGCCGAATACGGGCACAGGGGAGAGCAGGCCAGGCCAGGCCAGGCAGGACAGGCTAGGCCAGGCAGGACAGGCTAGGCCAGGGGAGAGCAGGCCAGGCCAGGCCAGGACAGGCCAGACCAGGGGAGAGGGGAGGAACCAGACTCCTGAGGGCAAACCTACTGCCCTCGCCCCAAGACTCTGAAGCCATGTGATGTTGTGCTGTTGTGTCGGTGTAATGTGGATGGGGACGAGTACTGTTTGGTGTTTATTACTACTGGGGCTTAAAATGATATCTGTTACGAATTACAGTTTCCTAATGTAGCAGATACCAATGAAGGAGCTTAAACCCTCACACACGCTACCACATGAACCCTGAACACATAGATAAACAACACAACTCTGTTAGCATCAAGGCTAACACTTAAACATGGGATATAGGGTATAGGATAAGCAGCTACCGTAAAGTATGGGGACAGAGTCAGCGTTTTTATTTGGAGCAGGGGGCCTTCGAATTTCAATCAGGACCTTGGTAGATTGCAATCGTGCCTTGGATGGATGGACATGGACACACACACACACACACACACACACACACACACACACACACACACACACACACACACACACATGGCTAAAGAAGGCCTATCTCAGGGCAGACCCGGGTCATCCTGGCTCTTACCGGTCCAAATGCTGGGTCCATTATAGGGACTAGGTCTATGGACTCCTTCTCTTCCTGCTTCTGACCACTCGTCTTCATCATATCTGCCACATCCAGGTCCTCCACATCCAGGTCCTCCTCTGCCTCCTCTTCATCCCCTGTACCTCTCTCTCTATCTCTGGGGAAGGGGGTGGGTGTCTGGCTGTACCTCCTACCATGGGGGGGGTTGACTCCAGCCGCTGACACTTCTGAGTCTCCACTCTGCTCACTGGACCGCCTCCTCTGCTTAATCTGCTGTTTCTGAACCTTCTTACTGATCGCTGCTTTTACCTGCATGGGGAAAGTACAGGTGCGAGATCAATTATAACAACGTTGTTACTGATAGTCAGGAACTGAGTCAGATCCATACAAGTGTTTCAAACAAACTAAGAAATGAATCAGATATTATTATTTCAAATTGAAAAATGAACAATAATTGAGTAACGAACAAATTGATGTTTGAGGTCAAATTCACTGGTAAATTCACAAGTATTCTCCATCAATTAATCATTTTCTCTTAATTTTCTATTTTTTCATATACCGTACCTGCAAGGTCATCCCTATCCCCGCCCCATTCTATATCAATCCATTCATCTTTTCACCCTCAACTCCCCCTAACACAGGTTTTCACGAGGATAGAAGAACAAGATCTCTCTCTCTCACTCACTCACTCACTCACTCACTCACTCTCTCTCACACACACACACACACACACACACACACACACACACACACACACACACACACACACACACACACACACACACACACACACACACACACACACACACACACACACACACACACACACACACACACACTCATTTATATACACCCAATATCATCTTAAACTCCAAGAGATGCTAAAACCTCTCATAACATCTATGGTTGTTCACTCGAGGTAGAGAGGTATTAGTCAAATATAGAAGATAATACAATTATACATTGTGTAATTAATTCACATGAAAACAAACCGACACAAACACACCCATACACAAACACACACCTGTTTTGCGCTTTTCCCGTGCGGCAAGCTCATCCCTGCTGAACCACCTCCTCCAGCGGAAGAATCCTTCGGAATGATCATGAACATCTCGGTGTTGTTTTCTTACACGCCCTATCTCTTTCTCCCCCTCCCTTTCTCGCTCCCTCTCTTTCTCGCTCTCACTCTCTCTCTCACTTCCTCCCTCTCCTCTCTAGTTTTCCCGAGTGGATTTCTTTTTACAGACACTTCAAACTGACTAGTTCTGTATCTATTAAAGTAATTTTGTCTGGACTCTTCTAAATTCTGCTTTGACTTGCTTTCTCTCTCCCAAGTTTAAAATCAGAAAATAGCTAACTTTTCCTAAATAAAATTGTTCTCCCTTTGTACTCCCTTGATTTCCCTCCCTTTCTCTTTTCTCCCTTTCCCCTGTCTCTATCTATCCCTGTTCAGCGGTTGTTAGTGCGTGCCTCTCTCTATCTCTCGTCCTGTTCGTCCAGGTGAGGGGGGTTTTATCATCATGTGTCCTGCAACTCAGGGATTGAGTTCCTGCCCCCCCCCCTCTCTCTCTCTCTCTCTCTCTCTCTCTCTCTCCACTTCCTCTCTCTCTCGCTCTCTCTCTCATCCTATCTCTCCATCACCCCCCCCACACACACACATACTTTGTCACTTTGTACTCATTCAACGGTTTTTCTTTATTTTTACTATTTTCTATATTGTATAATTATAGTGAAGACATCAAAACTATGAAATAACACTTATAGAATCATGTAGTAACCAAAAAGTGTTAAACATATCAAAATCTATTTTATATTCAAGATTCTTCAAAGTAGCCACCCTTTGCCTTTGCATTCTCTCAACCAGCTTCATGACGAATGCTTTTCCAACTTGAAGGAAGGAGTTCCCACATATGCTGAGCACTTGTTGACTGCTTTTCCTTCACTTTGCGGTCCAACTCATCCCAAACCATCTCAATTGGGTTGAGGTCAGGTGATTGTGGAGGCCAGGTCAGCTGATGCAGCACTCCATCACTCTCCTTGGTCAAATAGCCCTTACACAGCCTGGAGGTGTGTTGGGTCATTGCCCTGTTGAAAAACAAATGATAGTCTCACTAAGCCCAAACCAGATGAGATGGCGTATCGCTGCTTAAGGCTGTGGTAGCCATGCTGGTTAAGTATAAATCACAGACAGTATCACCAAAAAAGCATCCCCACACCATCACACCTCCTCCTCCATGTTTCACGGTGGGAACCATACATGCGGAGATCATACGTTCCTACTCTGCTTCTCATAAAGACACGGTGGTTGGAACCAAAAGTCTCGCATTTGGACTCATCAGACCAAATGACAGATTTCCACCGGTCTAATGTCCATTGTTCGTGTTTCTTGGCCCAAGCAAGTCTCTTCTTATTATTGGTGTCCTTTAGTAGTGGTTTCTTTGCAGCAATTCGACCATGAAGGCCTGATTCACACAGTCTCCTCTGAACAGTTGATGTCTGTTACTTGAACTCTGTGAAGCATTTATTTGGGCTGCAATCTGATTTGCAGTTAACTCTAATGAACTTATCCTCTGCAGCAGAGGTAACTCTGGGTTCCTTTCCTGTGGCGGTCCTCATAAGAGCTAGTTTCATCATAGCGCTTGATGGTTTTTGCGACTGCACTTTAAGATATTTTCGAAGTTATTGACATTTTCTGAATTGACTGACCTTCATGTCTCAAAGTTATGACGGACTGCCGTTTCTCTTTGCTTATTTGAGCTGTTCTTGCCATAATATGGTATTTTACTAAATAGGGGTATCTTCTGTATACCACCCCTACCTTGTCACAACCCAAGTGATTGGCTCAAACGCATTAAGAAGGAAAGAAATTACACAAATTAACTTTTAACAAGGCACATCTGTTAATTGAAATGCATTCCAGGTGACTATCTCATGAAGCTGGTTGTGAGAATGCCAAGAGTGTGCAAAGTTGTCATCAAGGCAAATTTGAAGAATCTCGCATTTAAAATATATTTAGATTTGTTTAACACATTTTTTGGTTACTGCATGATTCCATATTTGTTATTTCATTGTTTTGATGTCTTCACTATTATTCTACAATGTAGTAAATAGTAAAAACAAAGAAAAACCCTTTAATGAGTGACTGTGTCCAAACTTTTGACTGGTACTGTGCCTGTGTGCCGTGAACTAACCAAGCACACATACTCTATGCTCAATCACAGTTTGGCTAAGAGCATAACTCTAAGCTCTTCCTTACACGGACATGTATGACATCACCACAGATATTTAATTCCACTGAAAGCATCTGCTTTCTAGAAAGAAGTAATAACCACCTCTGCTCTTCCTTCTCATTCCAGAACAGTACTTAGCCCTTAGTCTATAGGATAGTGAAGGACCACAAATAGTCCCGGGATAAATGATGAGCATCACTCTCCATCCCTTCGGCTGGTCTCCAATCAGTTTCAGTTCAATAAACAAGGGCTATCAATGTAACCTAGCCACATACTGTTTGTACCACAGGAGGTTGGTGGCACCTTAATTGGGGAGGACGGACTCACGGTAACGGCTGGAACGGAATAAATGGAATGGTAATCGATTTCCATGTGTTTGATACCATTCCATTAGTCCATTCCAGCCATTATTATGAGCCGTCCTCCCCTCAGCAGCCTCCTGTGTTTTGTATTACCACCTACATCTATTATGTGTAAATTGGGTTGAACTCTGTCTGTATCTTATGTTACAGTATGTCTTTATGTCTGCCATGTCTGTATGCTTGTAATGTAATGACACATGGAACATTTCCAAACAGATTATAAAGTATTCTATCCTATTTGCCCCACTGTTTTCTTGACCTCTGGCCCCTCCTCTTTCTATTCACCCCTCCCTTCTTAGCCAGCTCTTAACCTCTTTCCTCCTCTATTCACCCCTCCCTTCTTAGCCAGCTCTTAACCTCTTTCCGGCTGAAAAAGAAGTTGATAGTATTCAAGCTGAAGGATAAGCGTATGGTAACAAACATTTCTCCAGTTCCTAATGAGGTTTCCATTAATCACATTAAGCCTATCTCTCTCCCTCCCCTATCTGTCTGGTCATTAGTTATTGATTGGGGAGCACAAACTCAGACCGGGAGAAAAGAGATCCATTACGACAAAAACATCCAGAGTTGCACTGGTCAAAAATAGAATGGTGTATTTTACAAAGGGATAACTCAGGAGGGCCCGGCGGAAAGAGAATGATAGTAAGAGAGGTGGATAAGGGAGAGGCAGAAGCCATGTTTACACCTTAACATGTGGTTGTCGTCATCCTATCGAGATGATCTGATCAAGATTTGTTGTGTCCACACAGGGTAATTAAACGTGCCTCTTATCTGCCCACTGCTTCCATATTGTGACCAGTTCCCTGGTCCCTCCCTGTGTGCAAATGAATCCAACCTGCATTGGTGCTCCCTTATGACACAAGCTGTATCAATTGTCTGAAAACAGCACACTTTTACAGTCAATAGTTCTATACTGATCATCACAGCCTGTATTTGTTATCCAATGATTTAAAACTGGGTGTAGGCTATCATTGATCATTCAGTAACGGAGTCTCCTTCACTCATCGAGAGATGATCGAGTGATATACTTGCATTACAGAATGTAAACTTAACCACACGTGTATTGCTGTTTCCACCTGTACCTTTACATCTAGCCAACGGGGACTTTTATATCATTTCCATAGGCAAGCCACTGTATTATAGCACTGTATTATTTCCCTATCTGTTACGGTTTTCTTCTGTCGAAAGAAAGGAGGACCAAAATGCAGCATGGTTATCTTTATACATCTTTAATGAAGATGATAAATAAACAATACACAGGAACCGTGAAAAACCAAAACAGCCCTATCTTGTGCAAACAAACACAGAGACAGGAACAATCACCCACCAAACACTCAAAGAATATGGCTGCCTAAATATGGTTCCCAATCAGAGACAACGATAAACACCTGCCTCTGATTGAGAACCACTCTAGGCAACCATAGACTTTCCTAGACAACTCCACTAACCACAATCCCATAACCTACAAAAAAAGCCCTAGACAAAACACACCACATAAATACCCATGTCACACCCTGGCCTGACCAAAATAATATAGAAAACACAAAATACAAATGCCAGGACGTGACACTATCTGATATAGCAACTGAATTAGACTATTCACATGACCAAACAGTTGATAAAGCGCTCAGCAGCTTTCCCTCAATATTGCCACAGCACTGTCCAGAATGAACTGGGGATGTTCACCCAATACCGCTCTGAATAAAATGGGCACTGGGTTCTCCCGTTTCAACACATGCTATTACAGGCCTTTCTGTTCTATGCTTTAAAATATATATATATTTTTTGCTGGCCTTGAACCTGCGAACGAGGAACCCTTTGTCCATATATATATATATATATATATATATATATATTTATTTATTTATTCATATATGCGTGATCTAATTTCGATTGGACTGTGGCACTTGGTTTCTAATGAAAACCACCATGATCTTAATTCTGGAGGGTTGTAGGACCGAGGCAGGAGGATTGTCCAGAGACAGAGGCGAGGTGATTTGAGCCGCTCTGTTTGAGGGGACCCAGGTGGAGTGGTGTGAGGCGCTAAATGATGTTTATGAAACACTGGGAAATGTATCTGAAATGAAACCCAGGGTTGTTTACAAGTCCAATCATAAATCAAAGTCCTCTCCTTGTTCCTAGAGATCTACCTGTATGCCTATGATGAGTTATCTCTCCTTGTTCCTAGAGATCTACCTGTATGCCTATGATGAGTTATCTCTCCTTGAACAGAGAGAGAGAGAGAGAGAAGGAGGGAGGGAGGTGATGGATGGATAAACAGTAATGTAAAACGGAAGGCTTGTGTTACTGGATGTAGATTAGGCTTGGAGTAATGCTATCTAATTACAGATAAGATAGACAGATGAACTAGAAGAACCTTCATCATTAATTTGTTTGTTAATGAAGGGATGGACAATGAACTTACTATGGGCCCGATTCAGTCTTGCGATACAGTGCATTTGGAAAGTATTCAGACACCTTGATTTTGTCCACATTTAGTTACGTTACAGCCTTACTGAAATATATATATATATTTTTAAATCCCACATCAATCTACACAAAATACCCCATAATGACAAAGCAAAAACAGGTTTTTAGAATTTTTTTGCAAATGTATATAAAAAAAAAGAAATATAAGATTTACACAAGTTTTCAGACCCTTTGCTAGGTACTCTGTTGAAGCACTTCTGGCAGCAATTACAAGCTTGAGTCTTCTTGGGTATGACACTACAAGCTTGGCACACCTGTATTTGGGGAATTTCTCCCATTCTTCTCTGCAGATCCTCTCAAGCTCTGTCAGGTTGGATGGGAAGCTTCAATGCACAGCTATTTTCAGGTCTCTCCAGAGATGTTCGCTCGGGGCTCTGGCTGGGCCACTCACGGACATTCAGAGACATTACACTCCTGCATTGTCTTGGCTGTGTTCTTAGGGTCATTGTCCTGTTGGAAGGTAAACCTTTTCCCCAGTCTGAGGTCCTGAGCGCTCTGGAGCAGGTTTTCATCAAGTATTTCTCGGTACTTTGCTTCGTTCATCTTTCCCTCTATCCTGACTAGTCTCCCAGTCCCTGTCGCTGAAAAACA
This sequence comes from Oncorhynchus nerka, assembly GCF_034236695.1. NCBI lineage: Eukaryota > Metazoa > Chordata > Actinopteri > Salmoniformes > Salmonidae > Oncorhynchus > Oncorhynchus nerka. The sequence goes on from NC_088401.1 coordinate 57,400,383, forward strand.
TTGCTTCACTGTAGGGATGGTGCCAGATTTCCTCCAAACGTGACGCTTGACATTCAGGCCAAAGAGTTCAATCTTGGTTTCATCATACCAGAGATTCTTGTTTCTCATGGTCTGAGAGTGTTTAAGTGCCTTTTGGCAAACTCCAAGCGGGCTGTCATGTGCCTTTTACTGAAGAGTGGCTTCTGTCTGGCCACTCTACCATAAAGGCCTGATTGGTGGAGTGCTGCAGAGATGGTTGTCCTTCTGGAAGTTTTTCCCATTTTCACAGAGGAGCTCTGGAGATCTGTCAGAGTGATCATCGGGTTCTTGGTCACCTCCTTGACCAAGGCCCTTCTCCCCCGATTGCTTGGTTTGCAGGGCAGGGCAGGGCGGCCAGCTTTAGCAGAAATCTTGTTGGTTCCAAACTTCTTCCATTTAAGAATGATGGAGGCCACTGTGTTCTTGGGGACCTTCAGTGCTGCAGAAATGTTTTGGAAAACTTCCCCAAATTGGTGCCTCAACACAATCCTGTCTCGGAGTTCTATGGACAATTCCTTCGAACTCATGGCTTGGTTTTTGTTCTGACAAGCACTGTCAAATGTGGGACTTTATATAGACAGTTGTGTGCCTTTCCAAATCATGTCCATTCAATTGAATTTACCACAGGTGGACTCCAATCAAGTTTAGAAACATCTCAAGGTTAATCAATGGAAACAGGATGCACCTGAGCTAAATTTTGAGTCTCATATTCAAAGGGTCTGAATACTTATGTAAATAAGGTATTTCAGTTTTTATTTTTTAATACATTTGCAAAAATGTCTAAAAACCTGTTTTCGCTTTGTCATTTTGAGGAATTGTGTGTAGATTGATTAGGGAACAAAATAAGGTCATCCAATTTAGAATAAGGCTGCAACGTAACAAAATGTGGAAAATGTCAAGGGGTCTGAATACTGAATGCACTGTAAGTAGACTTAACATACTTAACAAGTAAAAACAATTGACTGTCCACGTTAAGTCAACTTTAAGAATAGTTGTGTGCCCATCTGAGGATACAATAGCCTGTGGTCTTATGTTGCAATAGACTTGTAATACCACATATATACATGATGTAAAACACAAGCATATACATGTCCAGCGCCAAATATAGAAGGGATTAGTATTTAACAGCTTTCTTCTTTTTTTCATATTGTATTGTGGTATAGTCTGGTAGCTTCTCGCTTATCAAGTTGAAAGTGTCAGATATAGAAGGCTGAAACAATGTCTCGGTGATAATCCTACACACAACACACAACACCACACACACCACACACTTCCTGCGTATACCGCACCTGTTCCCGCTCACACACAGCACACTCTCACACACAGACACACACGAACTTAAGACACATGGCCCTGTGGTTTTCTCAGTACTATAGCACCACCTTGAACCTCTGCTCTAATCTGAACCCCTTTCTGACCGGTAGGTTAATCATTTAGCGCCACAGCCAAGGTGTAACATGTTGAAATGTTGAACGCAGCCTCTGTCAGCGCCAGGTGTCTAATTTCCAATTAAGGTCATGGCTCAAGGTATACATGTTTGTCTGTTTCATTTGTTCCGGGGATCCTATTACTATGTGCAGGTTGGCGTGCCTTGGGAGGATGGGTGTGGCGACGATGGATTGTCCGTATGTTCATGGCAAGGTTGCCCGTGACCACTGGTACCTGCTCCCCTTCTTCCATGCCGTGCCTTCCTGGGTATGTATTTTGTGTGTTGGCCAGAAATAACACGAATATTGATTGAAATGTAATACATTGATAGACGTTTGAAAACCTATGTACCGATGGAACTCAGGGGTCGATTTAACCCGGTTGTGCTTGTCAGCAGTGATTGTACGGAGCGCTATACGCTGAAGGTGGTGTCCGTGAGAAGCCTTCGTTGAGTTGCTTGAATAATTGGGATTGTGAATGAAACGTGCATGTTTGTATATCCCTGGCATACTCCACTCCGATGCAAAGAACCTGTGTGTTTTAGATTAGTCAGAGGACCTCACCTCGTGTATAAAGAAGATGGCGTAGTGTGGCTACATGAACCATATTTTAGGTGTTAAATCCCCGACGTTGACACATGGATTTTAATCAGCGATTTCTTAAGTGCAGCTCTTGATCATCGAAAGCTCGTTCTCTTTTGTTGCCACCAGTGTGTGAATGACGTGTGGGGTGGCCGTTGTGTTGGACTGAAATAGAACAACAGTCTGAAAACACCGTAGTCTCTAAAGAACAGCCACAGTTCATTATCTGCATGTTCCCAAACAACAGGCCAGACATATGACATGTGTGTTGATAGATTTGGTTTCTGAGCTTTCTATATTATTAATCATTAGATATATTATTTATCATTAGGTATATTATTAATCATTAGGTATAATAGAGACATGAGGGGTGCAATAAGTAAGCTTGGGAGGGGCTGAGTGCAGGGAAAACCTATCACATGTAGCAGTACTGATAAGGGGAGGAATCGTTTAAGGCCCATATCACTCAGCTCCTTGCCTAGCAATAACGATGCAATGTTTAGTGATAAGGAGGAGACTCCACCCAAAGTGGGGTCTGTATACTACCACAGGTGAAACCATGTTTTTGTCTAATGCAGCTGTATTGACCCTCTAAGAATACACCTGGTTTAACCTTTCATGGTGTCCGTTGAGTTTGTACTCTGAAAATTAGAACCTAACAGTGTGATCTATCTGTAGAACAACCACATTGTGGATGTAGCACAGCACCTTTTTATTCTACAGTCAGCCAACGTTTCCCCCAGGTCCTTTACGCTACTGCATCATTATCTTCCTATCACCCTACCCCCAAACACACACACACGTATTGGGTGGGTATTGTGTTTGAGCGCCCTCCAGTGGACTGAAATAGAACAACAGTCTCAATACACTAAAGTCAAGCTCTAAAGAACAGCCAGACAGTTCATTATGTCACAATGGATTGACAACCTACCACGAAGGTTATCCACACACACACACACACACACACACAGCTTTCATTATGTTGCTATTGGAGTCAGTTAGTACATGAGTAGAATACCTTTTCACATGTACAGTATATACTCTTTTATTAAAATGTCAAATACACTGTCATCTTACTATGTATACTTTATAGAATAATACTATAATTAACTATAATACTATAATACTATGTCATTTAATGTTCACACTGTCCATTTGTAAGGATAAGAGTGTTATATTTAAGGTACTTTTCAATTCTTTTTTCCATGTGGCTTACTTTAAAGTCCACTGGCATGTGCTCTCTTCAAACACAAAACATTATCCATGGTAACATAAATGACAAAACAGTGAACATTGTTAGTACATTAGTGAGTATGATGCTGTTTCTCACAGCTTTTCTAACCTTGTTCGACTTTCTTGTATTTGGTTTTCAGTGTTCTCTGACATTTGTTAACAGTTCTCTGCTATTTCTCAGACAGTTCATAACAATTCTTAACAGTTCTATCACACCTCCGGGTCTGGGCTAACAATAATAAGAGGTTCCCGGTTTCTCCCGTTGATGATTGGCCAGGGGTTGAAGTAGGGGAACACCGGCTCTGTGAATGTGGCATCGGAGAATGTGAACAGGTGACTCATATCTCCTGCGTCGTAAAACGCCACAACACCCCTCCTGTAGTCCAGGTACACCCCTACCCTCCTGGGGGGGCGAGGGGGGTGCAGCAGGCTCTCCTCGTGGTTTGTGCAGGCCTCGTACTCACTCCCGTCCCGCCCGTCTCTCATCACCAGGGTCCAGAAGCCATCGTCCGGACACAGGCTGATCTCGTCCTTCCTGTTGACCGAAGCGGTCGCCACCCCCAGCCCCCAGGCCGTCTTCGTGCCCACCTCAACCACCCAGTAGTGTTGCCCTGAAGTGAAGGCCTGGCTGCCCAGGACGATGTTGTAGCGGGTGAAGCGCTCAGGGTTGTTGGGCAGGTTGGGCTGGATGTCCCCCACACTGACTTGGGTGCAGCACGGGGACACCCACAGCCTGGGGTAAGCTGTGTCTGGATCCAGAGTCACTGCTGTCACACCTAGGGACAGACAGAGGCATTCAAATATTAACAAGAGTTATTGGGTGTGAAGTCGAGTGTTAATCCTGGTGT